>NW_023270498.1:6619919-6786840 GCF_011800145.1 Mirounga leonina
CTCTCTCAAATAAATAAATAAAATCTAAAAAAAAAAAAAAAAGAAAGTTGGTAAGAGAGTAAATCTTTTTTTCTTTTCCATGCTTTTTTTTTTTTTTTAGATTTTATTTATTTATTTGAGACAGAGAGAATGAGAGACAGAGAGCATGAGAGGGAGGAGGGTCAGAGGCAGAAGCAGACTCCCTGCTGAGCAGGGAGCCCGATGCGGGACTCGATCCCAGGACTCCAGGATCATGACCTGAGCCGAAGGCAGTCGCTTAACCAACTGAGCCACCCAGGCGCCCCAGTAAGAGAGTAAATCTTAAAAGTTCTCATTATAAGAAAAAAAAAATAATTTGAACCTGTGAGTGGTGATGAATGTTAACTAAATGTACCATGGCAATCATTTTATAATATATACAAATATCAAATCATTATGTTGTAAAATTAAATGCAATGTTATATGTCAATTATATCTCAATTTGCAAAGTAAGATTAAAAAATGTAAGTGCAATTAAGCTAAATGAAAAAGCACACTTGAGAAAAAAATAAGATAAACTAGACAATTTTCTGAAGATAGATTACCATATGTTAGACAATGAAATCTCAACCTCTTGCAGGTTGTTTCTGTTCTTTGCTTTTGTTTATTTGTTTGTTTGTTTTTAGTAAAAAATTCTCATTCTCAGATGCACATTATAAAGACTGCAACCAAATTTGCAGACATAAGTATGCCAAAAGTCTTGTGTATAATACTAACAAAAGTTTGTGTTTGTTTATTTATTTATTATTGATTGATTGATTTTGTAAAAAGAGCAGATGAAAGTTCATTTAGGAGCATTTCTACTGGCAAAATTTACTATATTAATAGTAGTATAATTAATGGGCACAAATATTTCATTAAAGAAAGTTGGTGTTTAAATATTTGGCTTCTTAAGGTTACTCTATCAAATCACTTCACAACATCAGCAGCAGGCATTTAGGTGAGGAAGAGGCAAAAATAATGTGTGATCCTTAATCTCAAAGACTTACAATCTGTACTATTCTAATGAATACCATAAAAATAATGCTTGATATAATAATTTAAAAAAAAAAAAACTCCCTTGGCTTAGTGTTATTAATAAAACAAAGAGGAGGTTTACTTGGCTTAAAATTATAATTGATTTGATCTTTCAAGCAGTTTGCTCAAATGGATCCACTGGGCATTTTGTTTGGTTATTGTCATTTATCTATTGATCTACTCCACAATTCTAGAATATTTATTATGGGCCAAGCACCACACTAAATGCTGAAGATTTAGAGCAAACAAGTGATCCTAGGGCTCATTCCCATGGGTGGGTTGAGCCAGCGGTCTTTGTAATGAGTGGGGGTGGCAATGGGACTGCATGCACCAATATTAGCCTGATTTGTCTTCTCTCCATCTCAGAAATGCAGGGTCAACCCTAGGTCTGAAAGATGCCCATCTGTTGAAAAGAAAAAAAAAAGAGGGCCTGCCAAAGTGTCCGTGCTTCTATGGAGAGGAGGGAGAGGAGGCTTTTCAAGTTCTGCTTTTTATACTGATAAAATGCATTGTTTGATTCTTTAGATGAGGCTGTATTTATATATCATAGAACATAACACCACCAGCAAATGCTTATGAGAATTCTGAGGGAGGGAGTTTATTTTATTTTTTTTTAAAAGATTTTATTTATTTGTTTGACTCAGAGAGAAGGAGAGGACAAGCAGGCTGAGCGGCAGGCAGAGGGAGAGGGAGAAGCAAGCTCTTTGCTGAGCAGGGAACTCAATGTGGGGCTCAAGCCCAGGACCCTGGGATCATGACCTGAGCTGAAGGCAGATGCTTAAAGACAGAGCCACTCAGGTAGGCCCCATGAGGGAGGGAGTTTAAATCCAAATGAGCCAGAGGAAGAGGCAGAACGCAGATGGGAGGCATCCTAATTGGAGCTGGGTCACCAGAGTCTAGAAATGGAGCTCAGAATGGAAGCCACAGGCAACAGTGGAAACTTCTTCATGGGGTGGAGCATGATCTCTGTTTGGGTTTTTGTTTGTTTTACATTGTTTTTAATCTCATAGAGAACTGTATCACTCTTTAAGAATGGATAGACTATAATTGCTTAAAAGTTCAAAAATATATATACAAAGGTAGGCTATCAATTTCCTAAATTGAATGAATACCCTCTCAGGGCGCCTGGGTGGCTCAGTCGTTAAGCGTCTGCCTTTGGCTCAGGTCATGATCTCAGGGTCCTGGGCTCGAGCCCCACATCGGGCTCCCTGCTCGGCGGGAAGCCTGCTTCTCCCTCTCCCACTCCCCCTGCTTGTGTTCCCTCTCTCGCTGTGTCTCTCTCTGTCAAAAAATAAATAAATAAAAAATAAATAAAATAAATAAATTGAATGAATACCCTCTCATTACTTGATCAAAAACTTTATATAAAATAAATTCAAGAGTCCTTGACATTCAAACATTTCATACTGGAATTTTTTTTTTTTTTTTTACTAAATAAGGGCAGTATCTTGAAAATCCTTGGTATAGTAATTCATAACTTTTGCTGAGGGATCATTTTGAATAGTGGACACTTAAGTCTTAGGGTTCAGAGGTGGTCTTACACCAGTTGCCAAGCCCTAGCTAAGTTCTCTGACCAGAATCTCTGTTACGGACTGAAGGTTTGTCCCCTGGCACTCCCCACCCTCCGCAACTGCATATATTGAATACCAGCTTCAAGTGTGGCTATTTTTGGTGTATTATGGGAAGAGATACTGAGTGTCCTGCCTGGCTTGTGAAAGCACACAGCAAGGAACTGCCTTATGAAGACAGAGCAGGGAGATTGGCCACTGAAGCCAGGAAGAGGGCTCTCACCAGAAACTGAAGCTGCCGAACCCTGCCTGATCTTGGACTCCCACCCTCCAGAATCATGAGAAATAAGTTTCTCTGGTGTAAGCCAGCCGGTCCATGCATTTTGTTATAGCAGCCCAGATAATCTCAGACACAGTGATGTTTGTGTCACAAAGAGTAAAAATCAGCAATTTATTTTGCCCCAATATTACAGTACAGAGTTTCAAAAGATTCTCAATCTATCTTCAAAAATCATTCACTTTAGCTCCCCTAGTTCAGGGAAAAATAAGGATTCCAAGAGCTTATAATTAAAATATCTTCATTTTAATAATCATTATCACTTCCCCAAAACAGTTGTAGAAGATACATTCCAGTTAAAATTAAGGATTTGGAGGGGCACCTGGGTGGCTCAGTTGGTTAAGCATCTGCCTTTGGCTCAGGTCATGATCCCAGGGTCCTGGGACCGAGCCCTGCATCGGGCTCCCTGCTCGGTGCGGAGCCTGCTTCTCCCTCTCTCTCTGCCTGCCTCTCTGCTTACTTGTGCTCTCTCTGTCAAATAAATAAATAGAAATCTTTAAAAAAAAATTAAGGATTTGCAGCATTAAAAGAAATTTAAACTATTACAGTGCTTAAGGAGACATTTATTATTCAAAAGAAAAATAACCTAAATCCATAAAAGGTTTAAAATAAAACACCATAGTTTAAGTATAGTTTTGAAGTAATGTTCATGATCTGTAGAATTCAGTCAAGAGAATATTGTATGGCAATAACTTGACCCACCTGTGCTCTCTTACTGAATCTTCTTTGAGAATTGGGGCGGGGGGGGGAGAATTTCAATGGCATCCAACAAAAAAGCTTCATTTTAATTTTTTTTTAGAACTCTCTAGAGTCTTTTTTCTTCTTCAAAATAGAATTCAAGAAACATAACTCTATAAAAGAATCTCCTCTTCTCTGTCTTCTAGTTCACACAGGCTGTGGACCTATTCTTAGGCAAAGACACTGCTGGATTTTCTTTATTCTTTTTTGGAGGAAAAACATATTTTCTGATTTTCAGTAGAGGAGAGAAGGAGACGTTGGTGATAACCTCTAGGTAAAGACAAGGCAACTAGTGAGTGTCTGGTGGTGGGGTGGTAGGGTTTTTTTTGTTTGGAACATTCCATCTCTCTCTGTTTGCTTGTTTGTCTGTTTTCATGAAGGCAGATCTCTCTCGTTTCCCTAAAAACTGTGTTGGGGACACTGAGATGAGACCATATCCTGGACAACACAGCAACATCTCAATATATGTGTGTCTCAGAGAGTCTAAATACCACATTTCATAAACTGGAGGAAGTGAAGTATCTAAAGTGATTTGCTAAAATCCAATCATTGCCTTGCAGATTGTGGGATTTTCCAAGCAAAGCAGACAGTGCTGGTCTTGAATGGGATATACCGAAGTGATTTCTGATGCTTTTGAGATAAAATGGCTCAGTTATTTCATTAGGAAGGTTTCTAGGGATTTATTGGGATGCTGCAAAATGGACATTATGGACAAGTATTGTCGAATATACTGGTTTACTCATTAGCATCTGAATTTCTCCCAATTAAATTTCTTTTTAATCTCTATGTATCTGTTCCTGATTTATGCATTTTTGCCTTTTCAACCCTTCAGCACAGATACTTCTGAGTCTTCTTAAAAGATATTTTTTAAAGGGTTATAGGTCATCTGTAGGATCCTGTAGGGTCCTGTAGAGAGCTTCTGATAAATGCCACTGCTCAGGGCTCCACTGATCACACCTAATATCCCATGCTCAGTCTTTTTAATGGACACATTTTCTTTTCTTTTTTAAGATTTTATTTATTTATTTGTCAGAGAGAGAGAGAGAGCACAAGCAGTGGGGAGCAGCAGGTAGAGGGAGAAGCAGGCTCTCTGCTGAGCAAGGAGCCTGATATGGGGCTTGATCACCAGATCCTGGGATCATGACCTGAGCAGAAGGCAGACACTTAACTGACTGAGCCAACCAAGCGTCCCTAATGGATACATTTTCATGCTTATTTAGATCAAAGCTTGGAGGCTGGGCTCCTGCATGATTGGCTGGTGAGATTTTTGAATGTATTTGTAAGTGTTTTTAGGGCCAGTAGAAGTCATCGGAGTCACTTCCCAAAGTACTTGATTCATAGACACTCCTTTCAGACTCATTGTTGCTTTCTTCTTTTTTAGAATACCTGCTCATTTTATTTTGCCTGAGAAGAGTGAGATGAACATCCAGAGTCAAATTGAAATTGTTAGCAATGCTTGAACTGACGTATCCTTCCATTTTTTTAAAAATAGTGTTTTGTTTGGTTTTGTTTTGTTTAATTTTCACTTTTGCTCCCTTAATGCTTTGATATAGACTTCAATTTCCTTTCTCTATTAGCTTTTCTTTCTTCGTTTTCTTCCTTCTGCATCTCTGTGCTTAGTTTTTGTTTGTTCAGAGTTAGACTCTGACATGACCTGATTGAGTAATCCTTCCTGTGAAGATTAGCTTTAGTGATTAGTCAATTTGGTCCTTGTTCCATTGACAAACATCTGTTCTACATTTCCAAGAAGTATATATGTCCTAGCAGATCTGCAATCTAATTTTATCCAATTCAAAAGATTTCTCTGCCAAATGATTGGTCTCCAAGTCACCCAATGTAGCATATTTACATAGATTGATAAAACCTTCCTTTAAACTGAGGTGGGCAGATACATTTTTTTGTTTTTTGTTTTTTGTTTTTGTTCTTTTTTTATAGAGAGTTCATGCTGGGTGGCTAGGATGTGCAGAGGGAGAGTGAGAGAGAGAATCCTAAGCAAGCTCCACGTCCAGCATGGAGCCCAATGCGGGCTTGATCCAATAAACCTGAGAACATGACTTAAGCTGAAATCAGGAGTTGGATACTTAACTGACTGAGCCACCCAGGCACCCCAGTCAGATACAGTTCTAAGTAAGACCTCATCATCAGTACACCTACCTTCACCTGAACTAGAAACTGCAAAATCAAATCTGTCTTGAGAGCAGATATTTGCTTTTCTACTGGGAATGATTCTCCTTGTCCTGGAAGGCCAGCTTCCTGAAGAGGAACTTAAAAATCCTTGACAAGTAAATGCCTAGCAGTACCAACACTGCTGGAGTTTTCTCCGGAGGGATTCACTAAGCCCTTGGGTCTGAGAAGTTTATTCTGTCTACTACAAAGTAAGTTTTTCTTCCAACACACATAGCGGACATGCATGAAGTAGTAACATTATTTTCTCATCTGTAAAAGGATATCCTGTTCTTCTCTCACTTTGGAATTTTCATTTTCCATGACTAAAACCAATGCTCTGTTGTTGTCCCTGCAATTTGTCAGCAGCTTAGAAGTGTTAGTGATGATTTGGTATAAAATAGGTAGGACAGACTTACATTTGCCAATGTCTGACTAGTTTTTATTTATTTTCTCTTTCATTTGTTTCTTTATGTCTTCTGCACTGTACTGAAGGGACTTTTCAAGGCACCTTTCTTCGGCCATCTTCTGCCTTTGACACCCCCTCAGCCACCATGGTGACCCTCCTCCTCACATTCCAAAGCTCTGTGAGGCTGCCTGACAGCCTTGGGCCCCCAGGTCTGTAGCTCCATCTTCCTGCTGGAGACCTCCAGGATCACATTGGAAATTGTTCTCTACATTCACTCATTGGTTGCTTGGGAATCTATGGATGTCTAGACTTTGCTACAGTCTATCAGATTCCAGTAAAGGATGAAAATAACAGTATTTTTTTTTTTATTTAATTCATTTAAGTTAAAAAAAATTTGTACATTTCTCCTACTTGCCATCTTGTCCTATGGCAAACAATAATCTGTTGTCTGTATCATGAGCTTGATAAATATATATATCATATATATATAATAGCTATTAAATTTAGATATATTTAGATTCTACATATAAGAGAGATCACATGGTATTCATCTGGCTCTGCCTGACTGATTTTACTTAGCATAATGCCCTCAAGGTCCATCCATGTTGCTGCTAATAGTAAGAGTTCAATCTTTTTAAGTGGCTGAGTAGTATTCCACTCTGTGCGTGTGTGTGTGTGTGTGTGTATATGAGTTTCTTTATCCATTCATCCATCAATGGACATCCAGTTGTGTCCATACCTTGACTATTGTAAATAATGCTTCAGTGAACATGCCCAGAACTGGAATTAGTGGATCATATGATAGTTCTTTCTTCATATTATGTTGAGGTATGTATTTCTACTGTGGTTGTATCAATTTACATTCCTACCGACAGTGCACAAGGGCTCCCTTTTCTCCACATCCTTACAACACTTATTACCTTTAGTCTTTGTGAAAATAGCCATTGTGTTTTTGATTTGCATTTCCATGATGATTAGTAATGTTGAACATCTTTTTATGTTCCTATTGGCCATCTATGTCTTTGGGAAAATGTCTATTCAGAACTTCTGACCTTTTTAAATCAATCATTTGTATTTTTGCTATGAGTTGTATGAGTTCTTTATATATTTTGAACATTAACTCCTTATCAGAGATATGTTTTACAAATATCTTCTCCCATGCAGTAGGTTGCTTTTTCATTCTGTTGGTTTCCTTTGCTGTTCAGAAGCTTTTTGGTTTGATGTGGTTCCACTTGTTTAGTTGTGTTCTTGCTGCTTCTGCTTTTGGTGTCAGGGTCAAAAAGTCACTACCAAGATCTATGTTCAAGAGGTTACCACCTATGTTTACTTCTAGTATTTTTATGGTTTCAGGTCTTACATCCAAGTCTTTAATCCATTTTGAGTTAATTTTTGTGTAACTTTGAGTTATTTTTAATGTAATTCTGTGTATGGTACAAGATAGTGGTCCAGTTTCATTGTTTTGCATGTGGCTGTCCAGTTTTCCCAGCACCATTTATTGAAGAGATCATAAAGTAATTGACCATATATGCATGGGTTTAATTCTGGGCTCTCTGTTCTGTTCCATTGATCTTTGTGTCTGTTTTTATGCCAATTCCATACTGTTTTGATTACTAGAGTTTTGTAATATAGTTTGAAATCAGGGAACATGATAAGATTTATTCCTAAGTATTTTATTCCTTTTGATGCAAATATAAATGTGATTGTTTTCTTTTTTTTTTTTTTAAAGATTTTATTTATTTATTTGAGAGAGAGAGAATGAGAGAGAGCAAGCACATGAGAGGGGGGAGGGTCAGAGGGAGAAGCAGACTCCCTGCCGAGCAGGGAGCCCGATGAGGGACTCGATCCAGGGACTCCAGGATCATGACCTGAGCCGAAGACAGTCGCTTAACCAACTGAGCCACCCAGGCGCCCTGTGATTGTTTTCTTAATCTCTCTTCCTGATAGTTTATTATTAGTGTATAAAAATGCAACCAGATTTTTGTGTACTGACTTAGTATCCTGCAACTTGACTAATTTGGCTTATTCTAACAATTTTCTGATACTGTCTTTAGAATTTTCTATATATAATATTATATCATCTGCAGATAGTGACAGTTGTACTTCTTCGTCTCCAATTTGGGTTTCTTTTCTTTTTTTTTATTTTCCTTTTTCTTTTTCCTATTTGCTCTGATTAGGACTTCAGCAGTACATTGAATAAAGGTGAAGGAAGGGGCATCCTTCTCTTGTTCTTGATGTTAGAGGAGAAGCTTTCAGCTTTTCACCATTGAGGATGATGTTAGCTGTGTGCTTGTCATAGATGACCTTTATTATGTTGAGGTATGTTCCCTCTATACCCATTTGCTAAGAATTTTTATCAGAGGGGCACCTGGGTGGCTCAGATGGTTAAGCGTCTGCCTTCGGCTCAGGTCATTATCTCAGGGTCCTGGGATCGAGCCCCACATTGGGCTCCCTGCTTGGTGGGGGGCCTGCTTCTCCCTCTCCCTCTACTGTTCCCCCTGCTTGTGCTCTCTTGCTCTCTCTGTCAAATAAACAAATAAAATCTTTAAAAAAAAAAGAATTTTTATCAGAAATGTTGAATTTTGTCAGATGCCTTTTCTGCATGTATTGAGATGATCATATGATTTTTATCCTTCATTTTGTTAATGCAGCATATCACATTGACTGATTTGTAGCTATTGGGCCGTCCTTGCCTCCCTTGGAAAAAATCCCACTTGATCATGGTGTATGTTCCTTTTAATATATTGAATTTGGTTTGCTGACTTTGTTGAGAATTTTTGTATCTGTGTTCATCAGGGATATTGGCCTATAATTTTCTTTTCTTGTGGCATTCTTGTCTGGATTTGGTATCAGGGTAAGGCTGGTTTTGTAAAATGAGTTTAAGAGAGTTCCCTCCTCTTCTACTGTTTGGAAGAGTTTGAGGAAGATGGGTATTAAGTCTTTGACTGTTTGGTAGAATTTACCAGTAAAGGCATCTGGTCCTGGACTTTTGCTTGTTGGGAGCTTTCTGATTACCAATTCAATCTACTTGCTAGTAATTGGTCTGTTCAGATTTTCTGTTTCATCATAATTTAATCCTGGTAGGTTATATGTTTCTAGAAATTTTTCCATTTCTTTTAGTTTGTCCAATTTGTTAGCATATAATTGTTCATAGTAGTGTCTGTGTTTGTGTTTCTGTGGTATCAGTTATAGTTCCTCTTTTGTTTTTTTTTTTAAAGATTTTATTTATTTGACAGAGAGAGACACAGCAAGAGAGGGAACACAAGCAGGGGGAGTGGGAGAGAGAGAAGCAGGCTCCTCGCTGAGCAGGGAGCCTGATGTGGGGCTCGATCCCAGGACTCCGGGATCATGACCTGAGCCGAAGGCAGACGCTTAACGACTGAGCCACCCAGGCGCCCCCCTCTTTTGTTTCTAACTTATGTCAGTACTCTCTTTTCCTTGATGAATCAGGCTAAATAAATGTTTGCTAATTTATCTTTACAAGGAACCAGCTTTTAGTTTCATTGATCTTTTCTATTGTCTTTTTAGTCTCTACTTCATTTATTTCTACTCTAATCTTTGTTATTTCCTTTCTTCTACTAACTTTGGTCTTTGTTTGTTCATTTTCTAGATAAGTGTTAAGTTTAGCTTAGCAGATAGAATTACCAACATTGTAAATCATATTTAAGGAGATTTTCTGGTAACACACACATAAGTTAGCTAGGTCAGAAGGAGAGGGGAGAAGAAGAGAGGGAGGAAATGAGGGAAGGAAAGAAAGAGTGAGGGAAAGGGAGAGAGAAATAGAAAAAGGGAGAGAGGGAGAGAAGAAAGAGAAAGAAAGAGAGAGGGAAAGAGAAGAGGAAGAGAGAGAAAGAAAGAAAGGAAAGAAAGAAAGAAAGAAAGAAAGAAAGAAAGAAAGAAAGAAAGAAAGAAAGAAAGAAAGAAAGAAAGAAAGAAAGAAAGAAAAAGAAGAAAGAAAGACAATCTGATTCTTCCGGAAGAAACAGAGATGATGCAAGACACTTAGGATTAAAAAAACCTTTATGTGATTTTATTTTATTTATTTATTTTTAAAGATTTTATTTATTTGAGAGAGAGAGAGAGAAAGCGAGACAGTGAGAGAGCACAAGTGGGGAGGAGAGGGAGAAGCGGGCTCCCCACAGAGGAAGGAGACTGATGCGGGGCTCAATCCCAGGACCCTGGGATCATGACCTGAGCTGAAGTCAGATGCTTAACCGACTGAACCACCTACCAGCCCCTCTTTATGTGATTTTATTTATTTTTTTTTTAAAGATTTTATTTATTTATTCATGAGAGACAGAGAGAAACAGAGGGAGAAGCAGGCTCCCAAGGAGCGGGAAGCCTGATGTGGGACTCGATCCCAGGACCCTGGGATCATGACCTGAGCCAAAGGCAGACGCTTAACCATCTGAGCCACCCAGGTGCCCTCTTTATGTGATTTTAAACCAAGGCATCACAAGGGGTAGCAGCTTGGGAGGGAGAGGGAATGTAGAAGTGCTTGCACATCAGCTCTGCATCCATTTCCATAAACCACTCTCCTCTGTTCCTACTATTTCTCAATATTCCTCTATTGGACGGGCAGGTTCATATTCATGCCTATCCCACGGGTATAATTTTTTCTAAGATTCTTCTGAGATTGAGATTCTGAGATTCTACTTCACAAAGTCCCATGTTTGATCACATGTAGCATATCAAAGTCAAGTAACCCAGCTCTTCCATCAGATTATATGAAGGGTAAAGAAATAGGTTTCTCCCACCCCCTCTCTTTCTCTCACTCTCTCTCTGAGCATCTGGTTAAGGAAAGAAATCATAGGAATTTTCTTAGAGCAGCAGGATCAATGTTCTTTTATTCCATATACAGTCTCTTACTCTCAAAATTTTCCGATTTGTCTTTCAGTAGCAAATGTGGTTCTTTAAAAGGGGGCATTATTTGAGATATAAGTTTCACCTAATGCCAAAACTCAGCACGGACTCACTGTAACTTCCAAGTGAGATTTTCATGTGGTGTAGGCAGAACTGAGGAAAGAATCAGTTCACTGAAGTAGAATCATGTTTATTGCCCCACCTGCCCTTAGAACTTGCCTATGCTCTTTGGAAGTTTTCAGGAACCTCTGTTGTGCTAGAATTATTGAAAATCAGCAGGATTTTTATATGTGCACTTTTGGAAGAAAAACAGGATGTAATTCATTTGTGGTCATGCACCTGGCTTTTTATTTTAATGGAAAAGGGAGCCTATTTTATTTTTCCCCTTTATCTGTGGGCAGCAGTTTTCTCCAGTGAGGCTACCTTGATTGTGTCAGGTTTGAGATTGTCTATATTAATTGAAACTCCCCAAACCAATACATTGCAGATATGTTATGCACAATAACAAACAGAATATTGAAAAGGTAACTGCCATCAGATTCTGAGATCAAAGAGGCAAAATAACTTGTCTCTTGACACCACAAACATTAGGGGACTTTAAACGCATCACATCTTTTCCTGGGGCCCACATGGGTTTGCAGGCCAAATGCTGGTCCTTCAAGAACATTTTCTGTTTCACTGAACAAAGGATTTCCATTTGAATTAATAATATTCCTAAACACTTTTTATGCAAAAATATTACAATTGGGAATGTTCCTAATGATTCATCAGCATTTTGATGTTTTCTAAGAGAATTTCTGCCAAAAAGAGAACTGAAGACAAAACTTTTGTATCCATTTGAAATTGTTACTTTGGTGGGAAAAACAACATGCACTATGATGTTGTTTTGGCCGACATCAAAATCATTTCTCCACATTGAAATTGGCTATGTCCTTAGAGCCTAATTTTCCAAAGTGTGTAATGAATGGTTATTGATAGAAGGAATTTTGAAATCAGATAATATCAAATTACAGCTTTCTAATAATATGAAAAAAAATCGATAGAGACAAGAGTTGTGTTCTAGGACCGTCTGTCAAATCCATCATCTTCAGTAGAGTCCATGCAAATATAACTCAGTAAGAGTAATGGAGAAGGAACTTTCAGGTATTGATACACTTGGTAACATTTTTTCATCTGTTTTATGGTTTATTCACCCAGTTTCTGGCCATGCTTCACTCTGCATTTACTTTCCAATTACATCTCCCTCCCTCCCCCTCATTATCTTCCATCCACCAGCATAGAACCTATGCCTAAGTTCAAGAGATGAGCATGACATCACACAGTTTAAAAATGAGTTTACAAGAGATTTATTGTTATTTCTAATTTTAAAATGATAAATTCTTATTTAAGACTCTTGGAAAATATATGAAAATATAGGAGGTTATAAAGTAATAAGCACAATTTATCCATATTTCCACCATTAACCCACTTAATTATTAACTATTGACTTGTTTTCAACAAACATTTATTAGGCACCCATTATGTGCATGGTACATTGGGAAATTGTATGAGACAACCAGACTTTGATAAACATAGTTTAATGTGAAAATATGAACTTTGCTATGTTAAGGGATAATAAAAATATAAGCACTATGAGAAAAGAAAGGGGTTATACATTTTTTGCTAGGAACATTGAATTTTTTTTTTTTTTTTTTTTTACAGAGAGGGAAGTTTTGGATGTAGAATCTATGGGATTAGAAAGAGAAGAGATCCCGACAGAGAGACTGTTATAATTGTAATCTCAAGATGAGAAAGCATAGGGGTAGCAGGGCATCACATTGGATCAATTTGAGCAGACACCACAGAAAAGAGTGGGCCAGTAGGGAGAAAAGTCAGCTTGCGTTGGACATTAAGGCTTTCCCAAATAGGAGAAGCAATACACATCAATATTTAATAAGACTAACCCAATGTGGTAAAATGATTAAGGCAGCAGGTAGAAAGAAATTGCAATCATTTAGACAAGAAGAAAATATTTTCTTACTAGAAAAAAGAGGATGAAATGCATGTAAAAAAAAAAAAAAAGACAATGTGGTTATAGATTTGACAGGAATTTCAAGCCATGGAGAAGAGTGAAGGGCAAGGTTAAGTTTTATAGCATACCCAAAGTGTCCTGCTTACTGGGTAGAGATTTAACTATTAACAGATAAACAGGAACAGAATAAAGGAACCAAAAATGGAGAAAGGGTAAGATTTTTCTGAATACACTTTTTTTTTTTTTTAAAGATTTTATCTATTTATTTGACAGAGAGAGAGACAGCGAGAGAGGGAACACAAGCAGGGGGAGGGGAGAGGGAGAAGCAGGCTTCCCGCAGAACAGGGAGCCCGATGTGGGGCTCGATCCCAGGACCCCGGGATCATGACCTGAGCTGAAGGCAGACGCCCAACGACTGAGCCACCCAGGCGCCCCCTGAATACACTTTTTAAATTTTGGAATAATTTTAGTTTTACCTAAAAGTTGCAAAGCTGGTGCAGAGAGATCCTGTATGACCCCACAGCCACTTTCTTCTGTAGCTAACACCTTACCTTAGGATGGTAACTTTCTCACAAGTAATGAAGCAATATCGATCCCTTATTATTAAATAAAGACCATATTTTATTCAGATTTCCTTTGTTTTTATTACATGTCCTTTTTCTGTTCTGGAATTCCATCGGAGAGGCCCCATCGCATTTAGTCACCATGTCCCCTTAAGCTCCTCCAGGCTGTAATAGTTTCTCAGATTTTCTTTGTGTTTGGTGACCTTGACAGTGTTGAGGAGTGCACATCACATGTTAGGTTGAATGTCCCTCCACTGGGGTTAGGGGTTTGGGAGTGAAAGACCACACATGGTAGATTGTCATTCTTACCGCCTCATATCAAGACTAGCGCGATCGGCATGACTTTACTACAGTTGACATTAACCTTGATCATCTGGCTGAGAGAGTGTTTGCCAGGTTTATTTACCGCAAAGTTACTCTTTATTTTACCCTTATGTTTATTTCACCCTTTGGAAGAAAAACGCCAGGCACAGCCCACATTTAAGTAGTGGGGAGTCATGCTCTACTTCCTCAAGAGGGTCAATTGGGTTTTTGATACTTGTTTCTGAAGGAGGACGTGTATTACAAACACCTGCTTGCTAACCACATCAGTGGCCAGTCTAAATTAGACAGCTATCTAAATCAGCCATGAGATTACCACAGGAGAAAACAGGGCTCTATTTAGGACTCTGGTTAATCCATACTATGTTCATAACAAATATATGTAATACCCCATTTATTTTTCTGAAATGAAATCACAGATTATATAAACTATGTAGAAGCCTAGTTTAAAAATACATAATTTTAAAAATACATAATTACTCAATTCTAATACAAAGGAAAAATAATATGAAAGTAATTTATAATAAAACAGTGTGTAATTTTACATGCAAATTGCAAAGCGTTGCTACCCTAGAAGACATAGTGAATTAGTCTGATGCTTACTCCTTATGTTAATAAGGATTAGTAATACGAGGTGCTGAAGTGCTCGTTCCTTAAATCACAGTAGCTTAAAAGGATACAGGTTGGTTTCTCTCTAGGGTCAGTGACACCCAATGCAGTTGTGTAGGCTCGCGAGCCTCTTGCTCCTCGTGGCTTCCAAATCTCAAGGCCTCAGTGTTAGCTGCAGCTTCTGCCTCTGGCCAGGAGATAGCAGGGACAGCAGATGAGAAGACGCACCTGCTTTACCACACCCAGGGAAGGCAGGTGTTGGTGAGAAAGGCCCACACAGCCCACCTGAGTCTGGGGAGGCTGGGAAATCAGGCTAACTGTTTGACAGTGAAGAGGAGGAGATGAAATTTGGTAAACAAAGAGCCAGGCCCCATACTGTAGCAGAGCATCACAAATGTTCAGACAGCAGCTCCAGCTGTGGAAGGTATTTCTCCTAGCAGTGTGATTTTATTCTGACGTCGTGACCAAGAGTTGTTATAATTTTGTAATAAAACAAGGTACAGACTTTCCCCAATTTTCATGGTGTTTGTATTCATGGAAGACTCAGTTGATTGAAACTGGACAAGATACATTGTGTTGATACAGAAACATGTAGAGTTTGGTTTTATACACGGATAATTATGTGACAGGTGAAATAAAATGCATTCACCGCTGAACTCTACCTCGGAAACGAATAATACACTATGTGTCAATTAATTGAATTTAAATAAAATAAAAATTTAAAAGGAAGAAAAAAGAGAAAAAAAGAAAATGGATTCACTAGGTCAAGCGTTTATAAAATGGAGCCAGGAGGCCACTAAGGAGATGGGTCTTAGGCAAGTCCCCACCCGTGAAACCAGGAACTTTTGAACTGGGCCAAACTGAAAATATTCCAAGAACTCTGGAGGAACGCCTGCAACTCGCTACAGTGATGCTTCGTGGGAGCCTTAGCAGCCGATTCCAAGTAGCCAAGATTAGTTTCCTGTCACCAACACCCATCACAATTCCTTGTAAACAACATACACTAACATTCCCCTTTGTCTTTAAAAAGCCCTGCCTTTTTTTTAGAAGATAGTAGTTTTTATTTTTTATTTTTATTATGTTATGTTAGTCACCATACATTACACCATTAGTTTTTGATGTAGTGTTCCATGATTCATTGTTTGCATATAACACCCAGTGCTCCATGCAGAACGTGCCCTCTTTAATACCCACCACCAGGCTAACCCATCCCCCCAACGGCCTCCCCTCTAGAACCCTCAGTTTGTTTTTCAGAGTCCATCGTCTCTCATGGTTTGTCTCTCCCTCTGATTTCCCCCCCTTCATTTTTCCCCTCCTTCTCCTAATGTCCTCCATGCAATTCCTTATGTTCCACAAATAAGTGAAACCGTATGATAATTGACTTTCTCTGCTTGACTTATTTCACTCAGCATAATCCCTTCCAGTTCCACCTATGTCGATGCAAATGGTGGGTATTCATCCTTTCTGATGGCAGAAAGCCCTGACTTTTGTTCCCTAGTGGGACACAGTTTGGTTCACTACCTCTGCCTGTGCTTCCTGGATTGCAATTCTGAGACCCCAAAGAAACACTTTTGTTTTATTTTGGCTCTGCCTCTTTTCTCCGACGATAAATATAAGCACACTGTCCCCTGTGTTTTTGCTGGTTGTACAGTGATTTTACAGGGGTGCAGGCAATGCCTTCAAGTCCCTGCACCCCGGCATCCAGTGGCTTACAAAAGCCAGCCAGCAGCCCAATTCCATCCCAGTTACTGAGAAAAACCAAATCAGCCGCTCGGGCTTTCACACCCCACCACGGAAGGTGGGAGTACCTGCCCCGAGAACCACAGTGTTAGCAGAGGGGTAGAGCAGGCAGGATGCACAGAGCAAACAGGGTGGGCCAGATGAAAACCTGATGGGATGAGGCACAAGGCAAAAAAGAGATCTAGCAGAGAAAGGGGGAAAATGAGGCAGCCCAAGGGGGTATTTGGAAATACAAAATTGGAGTAGGGCTTTGAATTTATTTTTTCTAGAACTTTACCTAAACTCAGAACTGTATCATTTATGCCAAGTAGCATGTTCCTGATGTCCGTAAACAAGGTCCAGCTGATGTATTCCACAGCGAAGAAAACCCTGATGCCACATGTCACTATACAGCCTAATTTTAATGAGATCCTTCTAATTATGGATATTTTGGGGACATTGTTAAGGACAGCAAAGAGGCAGTTGACAATGCCTTCGAAGCTGCAGCTTTTGAGTCAGCCTGGACCTAATCGCCACCAAATATTGCCCCTAATTGCATCTGCGTCTCCAGATCAGCTTTCACCACCCATGTGGACTCTCCACTAGCTTCAATGGAAGGGAAGGGGGGTGACTTTTATCACCCCCCTCCCCATGCTCTTCTCTGACCTTCACTCAAGCAAGTCCCATCCAGAGACAAGAAATAATAGAAAATAGACTTTTTGGATACAATTCATGTCAGGAAAGAAGAAATATTTTGTTATGTTTTATTGTTTGTATAATAGGAATTAAGAATTTACAGGGGTGCCTGGGTGGCTCAGTCGGTTAAGCCTGGACTCTTGATTTCAGCTGAGGTCATGATCTCAGGGTGGTGAGATCGAGCCCTGCATCAGGTCCCTGCTGGGAATGAGATTCTCTCCCTCTCTCTCCCTGTCCCTCTGCCCCTCCTCACCCCCCTTTGGTGCTCTCTCTCTCTGTGTCTCTAAAAAAAAAAAATGCTAGCTGGTAGCAGAGTGTTAATAGAAGTGTGAAAGTTCTGTTTATTTTTTTCAAACAGCCCCCAAACGTGTGCAATGTAAGGCTCACTTCATCCCCCATTTCTTCACTGTTGGGATTCCACACGGGGCCCTCTGCTCTTCACTTCCCAGGTCAGCCCCTCCAGATGTCCATCCTCAGAAGCTGGCACCGCTGGGAAGTGATGTGCCACGAGCAGGTGAGAGGACACAGGAGGAAGCACTTTGCTGTATGTTGTGTTTTGTTTTGGAAACTGTGGCAAACCACTACAGAGGGACCAGGGGCCTGGTGCTTGGGGAAAGGGAGAACCTGGGGGAGACGTGCCTGATGGAAGCAGAGGGGAGCCCATGGGGCAGCGCCTGGACAGTGCGATGGAACGGTTCGTTCTGGAGTGCAGCCAGCCCTAAACCTCCACCATCCTGAGGATTCTCTGTGCACGGGACTCAGACTTTCTCTGGGCTTCTCTGTGTTTGATTACCTGTTAACAAGAAAGACAACTGTGTAGCTTTCTCCTAAAATGCTGGGAGTTACAAGCAGCAGCAGATGGTGGAGGGGGCACCTCACCAATTAGGAAAGTTATTTGATCGAAAGATGAGAAGCCTGGTGCCTGAGTTAGAATTCAATGTCGGGCGCCTGGGTGGCTCAGTTGGTTAAGCGACTGCCTTCGGCTCAGGTCATGATCCTGGAGTCCCTGGATCGAGTCCCGCATCGGGCTCCCTGCTCGGCGGGGAGTCTGCTTCTCCCTCTGACCCTCCCCCCTCTCATGCTCTCTCTATCTCATTGTCTCTCTCTCAAATAAATAAAATCTTTAAAAAAAAAAAATTTTTTTAAGATTTTCAAGAAAACTTTTGAACCTCTCCAAAGCAGATAGCTTGAATAAATAAGTAAAATTGAAACACCTCCAGACACAACAGGAAAAAAGAGAAACCACATATTACAAATATGAGCAAGGAGGGGTGCCTGGGTGGCTCAGTCGGTTAAGTGTCTGCCTTTGGCTGAGGTTCATGGTACCAGGGTCCTGGGATCAAGCCCTGCATCGGGCTCCCTGCTCAGCGGGGAGTCTGCTTCTCCCTCTGACCCTCCCCCTTCTCATGCTCTCTCTCTCTTAAATAAATAAAATCATGGGGCACCTGGGTGGTTCAGTTGGTTAAGCAACTGCCTTCGGCTCAGGTCATGATCCTGGAGTCCCAGGATCGAGTCCCGCATCGGGCTCCCTGCTCGGTGGGGAGTCTGCTTCTCCCTCTGACCCTCCCCCCTCTCATGTGCTCTCTCTCATTCTCTCTCTCTCTCAAATAAATAAATAAAATTTAAAAAAAAAGAATTCAATGTCAGTATTAGTGTATTAGAAAAAATAAATAAATAAAATCCAGGCTGCAGGAAGGTGTTTCATTAAGTGGAGCAAAATCTTATTATTTCAGACCCTGCTCATTCACAAAAAGTGGCCTCCATTCAGGCAGTGTAGATGTTACATTCTCCTGTATCATTGTTATGAAATTCTTACTGTATTTATTCAGCAAGCATGTAGAAAGATGCAAAGTAGCCATTTACTTAGAAACACCTTTCCAATTGCAGCAGATGATTGTTATCCAGAAGTCTTAAAGTGACAGTAGGAAAAGGATTGTTTCCTAAGAGGAGTTTTTAAATTAAATTGCTTAAATGAATATACAATAAAATGGACTTTTCTGTGTACAAGTCTATGAATTATAAAACACGTACAGACTTACATAACTACCGTTAGGAGCAGCATACAGAACAGCCCCATCACCACCAGAAATGCCTCTGTCCCCAAAGAGACTTATTTGCAGTCAGACTACGCCTAACCCTGGTGACCACGGATCTCTTCTCCATGGAATTGTATAGAGTGTTACTTAGAATAATGCTTTTGAGATCCATTTAAGTTGCTTAGCATATCAATGATTTATTTATTTTTATTGTGATATAGTATCCCATTGTATGCATAAGGAAGTAAAAATTCTCTTTTCTTCAGTGTCTTCCAGCTGGACTAAAAAGTAAATTTATATGAGACAGATTAACAGGAGAAACAAAAGTTTTATTACCTGAGCAGGGAGGCCCCCCCAAATTAAAATGAGACCTAAAGAAAGAACCAACGTGTGCAGTTTTTATACATTTTAGATACAGAGACAATAAATTTGTGAGGAATTGACCGGATAAAGAAAGCAGGTGTTTGGGGGCTTTAATTCGTAAGGAATTCTAAGCGGAATTTAGACTGAGGTAGTAGATGAGGAAAAAAAAAAATAACAAGGCTTGTTTTTACGGCTTTCCTGACTGTAAGGTCCTTATATTTGGTGCTAAGAATGTTTTTTTACTTCTTAGTACAGGGAGGGTATTTTTCATATGGGAGATCGGTTTCCTGCCTTCAGGGGGACAGAGGAGGGTCTGACGGTTCTTGCCCTGGCTGTTCCCCAAGTGCTTCGATTCAAAATGATCAATATGCCATTGTGGTACATTTTGGGCAGAGTGCCCTTGGCTCTCCTACACAAGGATTTACTACATTTGTTTATCTATTCACCTGTTGAAGGACGTTGGGGCAATTATGAATAGAGCTGCTATAAACCTCCATTAACAGAGTTTTGTGTGAAAGTATGTTCTTATTTCTCCAGGATATGTAACTGGGTGTGAGTTGGCTGGGTCACATGGTAAGCATGCACTTATACAAGGAACTGTCAAACTGGTTTTCGGAGTGGTTTCTCCTTCTCACCAGTAATGTATGAGTCCCACTGCTCCACATCCCCATCAGTGGTATTTCTTTTTTATATTTGCCACTCTAATGGTTACACAGCAGTCTTGGATCACAATTACAAACACAATTATATTGTGGTCTTGAATTCACATTGCTAGTGATATTGAACCTTTTTTCATGTGGTTATTTCTCATCCACATAGCTTCTTAGAGAAGAATTTACTTGGCACTTTTGCTCATTTAAAAATTAGCTTACTGTTTACTTTTGAATTTTGAGAGTCTTTAAAATTTATTTATTCTGAATATAAAAATAATGTCACATAATTTCAAAATGCTTTTTCCTCATCTCTAGACTGTCTTCTCATTGTCTCAATAGGCTTTCACATAGCAAGAGGTTTCAGCTTTGACAGTCTATTTTATCATGGGTTTTAATGCATTGTGCTGTTGTTATGTTTCATACTCTACCCCAGGCAGGATGATATTCTCTTTGTTTTCTTTTAAGTTTGAGATGTTTTATTTTACATTTAAGTATATGACCCACTTTGAGTTAGTTTTGTGTAATTTGTGAGGTTTATAATAAAATTCCTTTTGTGTGATAGTTGTCCAAGTGTTCCAACATCATTAGAAGATCTTTCTCCAGGGGTGCCTGGGTGGCTCAGTCATTAAGCATCTGCCTTCGGCTCAGGTCATGATCCCAGGGTCCTGGGATCGAGCCCCGCATTGGGCTCCCTGCTCGGCAGGAAGCCTGCTTCTCCCTCTCCCACTCTCCCTGCTTGTGTTCCCTCTCTCGCTGTTAAAAAATAAAATCTTAAAAAAAAAAAAAAATCTTTCTCCACTGAATTGCCTTAGTATCTTTGTCAAAAAATCAGTTGGCTATATGTGTACATCTATTTATTAATACTTTACTCTGTTCCATTGAACGATGGGTCTCTGTTCACCGATACCATACTGTCTTGATTACTGTATCTATACAGTGAGTCTTAAAGTCAGGTAAAGTGATTCTTCTAGCAATTTTCTTTTTCAGAATTGCTTTGAGATTTCTAGTTCCTTTGACTTTTGTATATATTTTAAAATCAGCTTACGTATGTTCATAAAAATTCACCTTGGGATTTTGTGTAGAATTAAATCTATAGTTCATTTTGAGGTTACTTAACACATGTTATTATTATTCAATCCATAAAAATAATGTCTTTCAACATATTCAGATACTCTTCATTTCTTTTGTTAGCATTTGGTAGTTTCCTGCATACAGAGTATCTCTGTTATATTGATAGATTTCTCTCTAAGTATTTCATAATTTTGAAACTATTATTAATCACAATCATATTATTTTGATTCAGTTTCTAATTTTTATTGCTAATATGTAAAAATATAAAATTAATTTTTTGTTTCAATCTTGTAACCTGCAATTTTGCCAAGTTAGTTAGTTCTGGGAGGCATTTTGGTATATTCCTTGGGATTTTCTCCATGAGCCATCATGTTACTGTTTATTCCTTTTTTTCTAATCTGTAGGTCATTTATTTTTCATGCTTTATAATGACTATGACCAGCAGATGCTAAAAAAAGGCGAGGATCAGAATCTTCCCTAGAACTCTTTGATTTCAGACTTCGGGCTTCCAGAGCTGTGAGACAATAGATTTCTGTTGTTTTAAGACACCCAGTTTGTGTTAATTTGTTACAACAGCCATAGGAAGCAACAATGTTAGTTTTTGTTGGTGTTCCTTTTTCAAGTAAAGTATATTTTAGTTCTAGTTTTTATTTGGTTCTTGTTTTTGTTCTGTTTCTTTGCTGAGACATTCTGTCTGTTACTGTTTGCTTTTCACAATCCTCAAATAACTTTTCTGTGCATTCTTTCCAGGTTTTGTAGCACTAGTCAATGAGAAAGAGAGGGTACAGTGTGAATGCTCTCTCTTGAACCAAATCTTCCTACAAGGGTTTTAACATGTGATTTTCTTTAAGATTTTGTTTATGTCTTTTAAGTAATCTCTACACCCAATGTGGGGCTTGAATTTACAACACAGAGATTAAGAGTCGCATGCTCTACCGACTGAGCTGCCAGATACCCCTTACATGTGATGTTTTTATTTGTATTTGTATTTTTTTAATTTTATTTTTATTTTATTTATTTTTTATTATGTTCAATTAGCCAACATATAATACATCACTGGTTTTTGATGACGTAGTGTTCAACAATCCTTTAGTTGCGTATAACACCCAGTGCTCAACTATGGTGATGAGCACATGTGATGTTTTTAAATGTCACATTGTAACGATAACTCTAACAAGATTTACTCTTCAGTAAAGTGAATAGTGAATGTGTGATCCAACAGGCTACAAATGGCAAATTATTGATGTTGCGTGACCCATTCTATGCAATAGAGGAGAGATGGTGATGGGACTACTCATAATGGACAGAGAGAATATGGTGTCTTGGAGCTTCTTCCATTTGTGAAAATCTTACTGATTTCAGACATCATTCCCTCCTGAGCATATGATATTATAGTAGAACGAGCTGGAGGAGAAATTTGAGAGGTAAAGAGCAATGGAATGATCCAAAGATACATGTGGACTTTTATAGTAGAGCTGTCGGGATATTTTCTTCCAACTACAAATCCTGATGATTAGTGATTTTGCCTTATTCCAGTCTGTAGCACTGTATCCAAATTTTTATACACATAAATGTAGGTTTTCATAGACATAGTATATAAAGAGTATAAACATATACACATGTATTTGTGTGTGTATATATATACACATTTATGTGTGTACGTAGACAAGGAAAGAGAGAGAGATGCTCTAATTTTTATAATTTTAGATAAATATAAGCATTGCAATTGCTGACAAAATAAAATATTTGTTTCATGTGTGTAACTAAGGTTTTTGTTTTTTTTTCTTTTGCCATCCGCTTTTAGTTGAATTTAAATGTGATGGGTCCCATTTATCAATATAACTCATCTTGGCATACTTTATGTACTGTATGTTATATTATATTTTCTGTGTTTTATCATCTTTTCAGACATGGTGGTTCTTGTGATCAAGCTATCCAAATATCAGTATTCATAATAGAGAAGTTACTGTGAATTTCTTGCAAAGGATGGCTTGTTATGTATATGAGTCATGTCTGTTAATTAAATCACGTTTTCTAAATTAATCAGGTTTTCCATCCCTCTACTGGGAAAAAACCTCTCCAGGTATGCACTGGTGAATGCTTTGATCTTAGACATTGCCTTTATTTAAGATCCTAGAATTCAAATACTGGATTCCTTTTCCCTTTCATGTAATTCAGATTTTTAACTAATTCAAACTGTCATTTCATTAATTTTTATATCTGAAGTCCGTGCTTGTCCTAAATCTCAGCTTTGATGATTGTGTGATTCCAAGGACTAATAAGGTGCTCTAGTAAACACTGTTCTGTCCATTTGAACCCCCAAGGCTTTCGTTTCTCTCTTTAAAGATGCCATTTCCAGCAGCAACTGTTGTTCGACTTGAGCAAAACCGTAAGATCGTTTTCAGCTGCAGTGCCTAAAATTTAAACCATCACCTCTGGTCAAAAAGGTAGACTTTGAAGTTGGGAGTTCCGACAAAGCTGTGAAAGCAATAAGCAAGAAGCTATGATAGTTTGCTAAGTTTATTTCTCCTGTGTCAAGTACCAAGGGGCGGCAGCTGGACGTCGTAGAGGGCTCGGTAGATCTGCCACAGAGCAGCGTGGAAAGGAAGCTGAATGCTGAGAAATCTTGTTCCCTAGTATTTGTATCTCTCTGAAAAGTCTTCTCATTTGAGGAAGTTAAGCTTTGTTGGTTCGAGAGTGTAATGTTTCAATAATATTTTCTAATTCTCTTATATAAATAAATACACACCTAACTTCATTGAACACATAAGCGTTTTAGCTAACCAATGGGAGATGACTTCACTTAAAAGAGAGCAAGAAAATACTTCAATTTCTTGATGAAGTTTTGTGCCCAAACATTTCCACCAACCACTGAAATTTGCTTAAATTTCAGTGTCCACTGTTAACACCAACCTGGTCAATGCACTGAGGACCTACAGGCTCAGAAAGTTAAGGAAGGTGGCATTTGAGGAGGGAACATCCTATGAGAAGGAGGGGTTGATTAGTAGAGGTGATGAAGTATGGAAATAGAGGAGGTACAAATTTGGAAACGCACTGGCCATATGGAGAAAAAGACAGCCGGAATGGAGGAGATTCCAGAAGGGGAAAGAAACTGGAGACATAAGGGCACCTGGGTGGCTCAGTCGGTTAAGCGTCTGCCTTTGGCTCAGGGTCCTGGGATCGAGTCCCGCACTGGGAACCTGCTTCTCCCTCTGCCTGCCACTCCCCCTGCTTGTTCTCTCTCTCTCTCAAATCAATAAATAAAATATTTAAAAAAAATTGGGGGCATAAATGGAAGGTGATCGGGTTCACAGGTGCACAGTGATCAATTGCTATGGCTCCACATGAAATCAGATATGAATTTTCACATAGGTACACTTTCAAAAATAACCACTCCCCACTTAGAATCCCCTTTCCACTCACTCCACACTGGGTGCTGCTTGAACACACACAGCGTCAAAGCCCAACTGTAAGAAAACCCTGAAACATCAATTACAACAAGTGTACTACAATAATGCAAGGTGTTAATAACAGGGGAAACTAGGGGAGTGCGGTATACAGGGACTTTATAATTCTGACTCAGTTTTTCTGTACATGTAAAATTGCTCAAAAAATAAAGTCCATTAATTAAGAAAAAAAAAAAGAAAAAGATAAAAGCTAAGATAGATGGAACTCATGGTGATTTCTCAGAACCGGCATTTCTCCAGACCAGCATTTTATTGTATTTTTAAGATTTATTTACTTACTTATTTATTTAGAGAGAGAGCTCACAAGTGGAGGGAAGGGCAGAAGGAGAGGGAGAGAATCTTCCAGCCGACTCAATGCTGATTGAGGAGCCCACTGTAGGGCTCTCTCCCAGGACCCTGAGATCATGACCTGAGCCAAAATCAAGAGTCTGACACTTATCCTACTGAGTGACCCAGGCGCCCCTAGACCAGCACTTTTTTTTTTTAAGATTTTATTTATTTATTTGAGAGAGAGAGAGTGAGTGAACATGAGCACAGGGGAGGGGCAGGGGGGAGGGAGAAGCAGGCTTCCCGCTGAACCAGGAGCCCGACATGGGGCTCGATCCCAGGACCCCGGGATCATGACCTGAGCCAAAGGCAGACGCTTAACGACTGAGCCACCCAGGTGCCTCCTGGACCAACACTTTAAATAAAGCCACCTTCTCATGATCCAGTGCCTCTATCTTTGGTATCTATGCCCCTGGGGCTCTTGTGGTGTGTGTATTGAACGTGAGGACTGTTATTTTCTTTAAGGATGCTTTTCCCTGAGAAGCAGCAGTGTATTTATTGTCTAGCAGCCGTGTTTTCCTTTGAAATAATCAGAAATGATTTCCTGATTGACAACCTGAAGATATTTATTTGTGAAATTTTAGCTTGTAATAAAGTTGATCGCAACATTATTTACAACAACCAAGATATGGAAACCTGAATGTCCATCAATTGATGAATGGATAAGGAAAATGTGGTGTACATATACAATGGAATGCTACTCAGCCAGGAGTAATGTTGCCATTTGTGAGGGCATGAATGAACCCACAGGGTGTTATGCTAGGTGAAATAAGCCAGATAGTGAAAGACAAAGATGGTCTTCTCCTGGAAAATACTACCTTTGCAAACTCTATGGGCTTAGGAGAAGGGAAGAGAGAAAAAACAAACAAACGAACAAAAACAAGCACAGAGAAAAGGCTCAGGTCATGAAGGAGCCCCCCAGGGAAGCAGGAGAAAGCTCAGGTCATGGAGAAAGAAACACTGAAGATAGTTTTAAGTGTGATCAATACTATGAATGGAAAAATACAGGATAGTGAGGAAAGACATAACAAGGTGAAGTAACCTAATGTGAGATCAAAGGAAACTTCCTAAAGGATATTGGATACACAGCCAATCACTCTTTAGAAGTGTGAATACAGGGCGCCTGGGTGGCTCAGTTGGTTAAGCAACTGCCTTCAGCTCAGGTCATGATCCTGGAGTCCCGGGATCGAGTCCCGCATCGGGCTCCCTGCTCAGCGAGGCGCCTGCTTCTCCCCCCTCTCATGTACTCTCTCTCATTCTCGCTCTCTCAAATAAATAAATAAATCTTAAAAAAAAAAAAAAGTGTGAATACAGACTGTGCCATGGATTGATTGAGAATGGTGCACCCCACAGCCACTGCTGTCATTGATAAGAGCCCGTAGGTCGAGTACCCGTAAAGCCTACCCACATCTGTCCATGTGTGACCCATGTTTCTGTGAATGAAATGTGCCTGCCTCTATCAGACACACCATAAATCCAGCACCAACCTCAGAATTTAAATGTGCATGGGAATCAGGCAATCCTGAGTCCTTCATGGGAAGAAAACAAGAATATGGGAGGATTTCTACAGATGGAGGGGAGAGAGAGAGAGAGAGATGCCATAGTGAATGCTACTCTCGGGTTGTGGGGAGTTTTTAGTCCCTTCCTGATTCCCAAGAGCTCATTTAATATTAGGGAAATAAGTTTCATATAGTCAAGCACTACGTGCTTTTTTTTTTTTTTTTAACATGCTTTTAAACTGTTCATGTTGTAAGAATGTGTATGTTTGTAATATGTCCAAACATAATCATGTTTGCTTTTATGGCTTCTGAGTTTCATGTCCTTTTTGAATAGTTATACTGAGCCCATAAAATGTTTAAAAAGTTTCTGCGTAGGTGTGGTGAAGTCACTGTGATGATCTGAAGGCGGTATTCAGGGAGGAAGTCATGGACCTCATTTCAAATGATAGAAACATTGACAAAGCAATTGATGGTTTACAAGCGGCACTGATGAATGGAGAAGACCACTCCTTCATCCATTTTTTATTTATTGGGGTTGAGTGACGGTAAGAAATTGAGAAATATGAGAGAGGAGGGGAGAGGAAATGAGTTTTAATTATCCATGGAGATGGAATAAAATCCAGGTGGGTTTCTGTGAACTCGATGATGATAAGAAGCCTGAGCAGGGACTGAAAGGGGAAGAGGGCCTTGATGGGCGTGACAGTGACATGAAAGTGGGAAAACCATGTAAAGGAACAGGTCTAAGTAAACCCAGGTGTGATACGTACTCATCGGGGATGAAGGGATTACGGGGATGAGACGCAGGGTGAAGGTTCACATGTCCTATTGAGACAGCATGGGGAAAGCAAGAGGGACTTAACTCCTGTAAAGCCACTGGTTTAACGCAGGGGTTAAACGTTTCCGTATGTTTAGAGACAAATACCTCCTTCTGGGGAAGAACAAACCAGAGATAACAGCTGTCAGGGAGTAATGGTTGTCTGGGCAAAATTAGAAGTAGCAATTTAGAGACTGCTTGCACAAGTATTTCTATTTTCTGGGAGCCCCAAAAGAATGTCGACCATGGGGGCACCTGGGTGACTCAGTCGTTAAGCCTCTGCTTTCAGCTCAGGTCATGATTTCGGATGGAGTCCTGGGATCGAGCCCCACATCGGGGGGCTTCTCCCTCTCCCTCTGCTGCTTCCCCTGCTTGTGTTCCCTCTCTCGCTGTGTTTCTCTATCAGATAAATAAATTAAATCTTAAGAAAAAAAAAAAAAAAGAATGTCGACCATGAAGAAAGGCATGATTGTCTTGTGTGCACTGTAAAGTAAGGACCACAGATAATGACCGTGGGACTGAAGGATGCTCCCCCACTCCTGCCCCCTCACCCTTTGGGAAAGTGCCCCTGGGGGTGCAGCATTCCCCTTTCTTGCTGGCTCCCTCCTGCAAGCTATCTCTGATAACTCTGCTTGCTCTCTTTCTCTTGAGTTCAGTGTTCATTTCTATGACATTGAGACTCAAGGACCTGGTCATGGGGGTCCAATAACAGTGCTTGGGGGCCAAGTGTGGAGGGACAGGATTCCATTCACAGTGAAGCATGAGGAACGAGGGAGAGGACCCAGATTAAATGCAGTAACAGGCACCAGCTTTTTTTTTTTTTTTTTTCAGGCACCAGCTTTTATTAACATTCATTTTGCAGCAGGGTTTATGGGGGACACAGAACTAACAGCCTTGGCACCCATGCAATATTATTCCTGAAATCAAAAGAAGGAATTGAGGTTCAGACACTTTAATCCTGGCCCCAGGATACAGAATGAGGAAGTTGTCATGCCACTGTTCATACTGCATTTGTGTGATTCTGAGTATTTCCGTGCATGCTCAGACCTCATTCTCTGTATGCATGCCTGTCTGTGGCGTGTGTGTGCCATTTGTAATTTGTGTGAGTTTCTTCATTTCACTGGATATCCCTGAAGCCTTCTTCTTTCCCCTCTTTGTTTTATCTAACACCTCTATATAACATCTATGTTCGAAGAGTGCTGTGAAGATTAGAAATTATGTATGTAAAAGCCTTGGCTCCAGACCTACACTATGACAGGTGTGAGTAATTGGTGTTGAGGAGTTCGGTGGTGGTGGCGGTGGGGCAGAATCCTTGGTCTTACCTTGTCTAAATAAATTTTTTTTTAAGATTTTATTTATTTTTCAGAGAGAGAGAGCACACAAGCAGGGGGAGCAACAGGTAGAGGGAGAAGCAGGCTCCCCGCTGAGCAGGGAGCCCGATGCAGGACTTGATCTCAGGACCCTGGGATCATGACCTGAGCCAAAGGCAGACGCTTAACCGACAGAGCCACCCGGGCATCTCCTATCTAAATAAATTTTTATGTGAAGGATATGCATGCTGCTTTGCTAATTTAATGATTTCTTTCACATTTTTTAGACTTTAATCTGTGGCTCCATGACGTCATTATAGATGATGTAACTTGAAATAGATTGAGTGGTATCAATTTCTAGTCATGCTCCCCACTTTCTGATTTGAAAATGGAATGAGTCTGTAGATCTTTATCTAATTCTAAACAAAGCTATTATTTGTGATTCTACTTTCACTTTATTTTCCCTAAATGGCAAACATTAATATTACTCAGAGTGACTTCCATTTAAATAGCATTATGTGACCTACAGTATATGGTACATTGTTCCTAAGAGAGCTTCTTGAAAATGCCAAATGTCTTTTAAGGCTAAATATTAAATATACCTTTTGAAAATTATCTTCGTTGTTGTAGATTTTTGGTTTTGTTTTGTTCCCTTTTGTTTTTGACAGAATCTATACTTGCTGATTTTACCACAGTGAATAAAAATGTAATTCTCCAATGAAAATACTTTAAAGGACACAATAACTGTGCACATTTTGTAAAATCTATTTTCAACAAATATTTCTTAGAATCCTGCGCCAGTTCCAGATGAGATACTGAAATGGCTTTACTCTTTTCTCAAGACTTAATCTATATAAACGTATTTCTTATCAACACTGCAATTTAGTATGAAGAAAAGTGCCCAACAAAATGCTTGCAGATATACTTTGCATTTTGTTATTTGGAAAGGTACTGACAGTGATTCCTGTGTATGAATAGAGAAAACCATTTATTGTTATGTTGGAAAATCCCCCTGGGAACTCTGCAGTAGACATGGACTCCAATCCCAGATCTGTTACTTACTGAGAGTGCAACTCTAGGCAAGCTCACGGTCTTCTGCTCTTCATCTTCCTGTATCTTGGTGTAGAGATTAAATAAAGTATTATTTAAATTCATGTTACCCAGTCTCATCTTGGGTGATGAATAAACTGACTTTGCAAAGTGAAAAAACTTCTGTTCCCCTCTTCTGGGTGTTGGAGGGGGCTCCCTGGGGAACTGGATCTTCACAGATGAATCAGGGAGGGGTTTTGGGGGCTGGCTAAGCTGCATGAGCCAGGCTTGGGGGTGAGATGGAGGATATGGGTGGGGATGGGGGAGACTGGCCTGGCTGGGGCTCAGTTATCTGGGTGACAGGTCCAGAGGAAATTTCCCCACGAACCTCCATCTGTCCCAGATTGGGTCACACACTGCTTTCTTTCTTCATTTTTGAAATTATTTTATCTATTTTTTTAATTTTTAAATTTTATTTATTTATTTTATTTTATCTACTTTATCTATCATGTTATATATATATGTACATATATATATAAAATATTCATTCATTTTGCTATTTTAACCCTTTTTAAGGGTACAACTCAGTGACATTGATTACACTCATATTTTTGTGAAACCGTCACAACCCTCTAATTCAACAGCTTTTTCGTCATCCTGAACAGAAACTCTGTACCCATTAAATAATATCTCCCCACTTCCTTCCCCCCTCAGCCCCTGGTAACTCTCACCCACTTCTGTCTCTATGAATACACATGATGTCTTAATAAACCTTCAAATATACCTTTGTGGAAAATAAGGAAGCAAGCATTAGAGAAAAACAAGGGGGAGATATATATATATATTTATTCTGCAGTAGGAATACATAGCTGGGAGGGCTGAGGAATTAAAAAAACAAAAATCCAGAAACTCAAGGAGAGGGGGGAGAGCAAGGTGTAGATTTCAAGCTTGTTATTATAGTTAAAGCACCTTTATTACAAGGAGTGATATTTTATGTATATATAATTATTACTTTAACTTTTTGACTAAATGCTTTATGTTAGTGAGTATCCTTTGTTTGATAAATGTGCACATATGGGTGGACCTGGGTGTGCAAGATTCAAAAAGAGACCAAGTTCCATGTCTGCTTGGTATGGAGCTGAGGGACAGAAAGGGCCAAAGCTATTGAGAGGATATCAGGAGATCCAAGATAAAAAAATTAAAAACAAACAAACAAACAAAAACAAACCAGGAGACCCCAAAGTGTTAGGAGTCAAATACACCTAGGAGAAAGCAAAAGAAAAATCCTAGGAATGATATGAGGTATCAGTGTGCTCTGAAGTCTGGGATACACATAAACATGTGAATGTTGATAAAGTAGCAACAAGACCAGGATGAGATGGTATCTGAGGAACTTCAATGTAACTGGCATACCCTAACTGGAAAAAATGTTATTTTCCTTTGCTTTCTTTCTATCTTCTTTTATATTTTACCTTTCTTTATGAAAATTAACCAGTGAACATTCTAAATACTTTCTGCTTGGTGCATCTAGAGATTAGGAGCTAACCACGTGTATGGGGTCCCACTGAATGGTGGTTCACTGCTTCCCACAGCATGTACTTAGTGGATATCGCTGGTTTGTGTGTCCAGGCCTATTGGCTCATCCTTGGAACTGCTTCTCTTTCTTCTGGGGAATTGTTCTTTTTTTTTTTTTATTGCAATTATTTGTTTCTAACAGAGGCAGAAAATGTTGATCCCTGCCTCTCAGAACATGACTCATGATTTCAGAACATGTTCACATGACCCTGTGCCCACCAGTCCAAATTCCCAGGGACTGCTTAAATCAGAGCTGAGAAGAAATGTTCAACCCCTCTTTTTTTTTTTAAGATTTTTATTTATTTATTTGAGGGAGAGAGAGAGATCACAAAGGGAGAGGAAGAAGCTGACTCACCGCTGAGCAGGGAGCCTGATGCGGGGCTTGATACCAGGACCCTGAGATCATGACCTGAGCTGAAGGCAGATGCTTAACTGACTGAACCACCCAAGTGCCCCAGTACTGAGCCACCCAGGTGCCCCTCAAACATTTTTGTAGAAACATTGCTATATGAAGCATTCCCCTTGCCAGTGGGTTACTCTGCATCAAGAGATAATGTGGCATGTATTTGGAGTCCTGGAAATAGTGAAGTTTCCTGAGGCTTGCTTTGGCTTTTTCAAATTTTAAGATGGGGGCTCAGTACATTTATTTTTATTTAAACTGATTCTATTTGGACTTCTGCCTTTGCAGTTGAAGTATCTTGAGCTTTTTCAAAAAGAAAAAGGATTTATTTATTTTAGAGAGAGAGAGGGCATGCGAGTGGGGGGAGGGGCAGAGGGAAAGAATCTCAAGCAGACTCCCTGCTGAGCCCAGAGCCTGAGGCTGGACTCTCCCTTGACCCCAAGATCATGCCCTGAGCTGAAATCAAGAGTTGGAAATTCAACTGACTGAGCCAACCAGGAGCCCCAAGTAATCTTGAGCTTTTATCATATTTAGAGCAACTCTGCCCTCCAGTAGCTTGGACTTCTTTAATCTTAGCTGTATGAATTAAGCAACTTTATGTACATTTAGTCTATTAAAATTGTTGCTTCTTGTAATATGTGTAGCAGTGGAGTCTTAGTCTTTTTCTGACAAGCTCTTCCACTCATTCCTCATGTGATATAAGTTATAAATATTTACCATCCTGGAAAACTTTCTTTGCATTTGATGTACCGATGTCTCAGATCTCTCCTAGCACCTTAACAAGACTGCTCAGCTCTAGTCACCCCTCAACTTTGGATTGCAGGCCATTATTTCTTCTCTATTCACCTGTCATGTTCTTGTTTCTGACCTTTGACTTCAATAATCACACTCAATGGTAATTTCCAAATCTACATCTGCAGTTTACATGTCTTATTGCTTTCCAAATCCATGAAGTTTGGCTACTGAACATCGCCTCCTGAATTCGCAATTCCAACTCCAAAACAAAATTTGCCATCTGTGTTTACCCAAACTTACTCTCACAGGCCAATATCAGACCTTCAGATAATCATAGCATTTCTCAACCAGGGTTCTCATCTGAATTACAGACATAGGAAATTATTCGAGTTGACTGTTTCCTCCATTATCTTAAAGATGGTAGATAACTAAACCATTCTAGACGCACAGGACTTAAGTTAAATACGTACTGAGAGTGCCTTAGGACATTAGGACTTAATCTCTCATGGAAACTCCACTATCAATATTTATCTTACTTTAAATGTTATCTTATTATTTCATTTTTGTTTATTTCCATTACCAACATAATATACAATATAATTAGTTTCTTGAATTATTGAAATTCTTTTCAAAACAATCTCCCTGCTTTATGTTTTGCCCCCCATCCTTTATCACAGAGTGCTGTTTCTAAAATCATAATTGGATGTTTCATCACAAATCCTTCAATGGCTTTGTAGGAAAATAAAATGATCTTGGGACATACTCTGTGGTGATGCTTTTTGAATTTTTATTCCTATGATGCCAGTTTTAAAAATTATCTGAAATGAAAGCACACATCATTAGATTAGAAAAAAAAATTAACCCCAAACTCTAAACTCACAAACTGGGAATATTCCTTGGAAAGATTTCTTTTTCTTTTTCTTTAAGATTTTATTTATTTATTTGAGAGAGAGAGAGAGAGAGAAAGTGAGACAGAGAGAACAACTGTGGTGAGGGGCAGAGGGAGCAACAGACTCCCCACTGAGCAGGGAGCCCGATGCGGGGCTTGATCCCGGGACTCCAGGATCATGACCTGAGCCAAAGGCAGGTGCTTAACCCACTGAGCCACCCAGGTGCCCCTAGGTAAATATTTTTAAGAGTTAGAATTTTCAATAAAACAAAGAGATTAAAAATGTATTTCATGTAATGGATCAAAAATTAATGAATTAGGGGCGCCTGGGTGACTCAGTTGGTTAAGCGACTGCCTTCGGCTCAGGTCATGATCCTGGAGTCCCTGGATTGAGTCCCACATCGGGCTCCCTGCTCCGCAGGGAGTCTGCTTCTCCCTCTGACCCTCCCCCCTCTCATGTGCTCTCTCTCATTCTCTCTCTCAAATAAATAAATGAAATCTTTAAAAAAAATTAATGAATTAAAAATTTTGAGACAATACCCTTCCTTGACATGGGAATCAGAACTCAGAGCCTGCGTTCTCCATGCCAATCCAATTTGTTGGTACCAGATTGGCAAGAATCTTTGAATTGTCCCAGAGACAACTTCTAATACCATACATTGATCTCTGTCCTCCTAAGAGCAAACCATTTCATAGTCTCAGGATTTGAGTAGCAATATCAGTCTGACAAAACTAAACTTGGACAACTTAAAAAAGAAAAAAACAAAACAAAACAGGGATTAATAGAAATTATGGTTGAGCTAAATAATTAATGGGATGGATGAAGAACCAGGCTTGGCAAGTGGTCAGAAATGAAGGGACCCCAGCCCCAGTAAAAGGAAGATCACAGGAGGCAACTGTGTTTGCTACGCACCTACCTCCTCCATTATAACTTCAGTTAGACCTTAGATGATACCACCTCTGACAGCATAGGGAATTCCAAACAATTTGAGTTTCTTCGCATTTCTGCCCCAGATGGAAAGTTCTGTCCTAGAGCTTTTATTTGGCCACTTTCAGTTATGTGCCCAGGCCCTTGGTGGCAGTGTTCAAGGAAAGCAAATATTTGGGTTTTTCCTGGATCCTAGAATGCAAGGAATCACCTTCCCATCTACTGAGTTACATACAATTTTGGATTTTCAGGTGAGTAAAGGGGTTCTGATGCTAAAGAGAAAAAAGCAAATATCCTCTTTAGCTCACACCTTTTCATCAAAATCCACATATATAATTTTTTCCATAATTCCCCTCTCCATGATTTTCTTTTCTGATTAACTTTATGGTAACTTTCTTCCTTCCTCCATCCCTCCAAAGGCAGACTCAGGCTATCATAAGTACTTCTTCATAACCAGGTACAGAGTCTTAGAGTGATGTCCATTTCTTCCTTACTCGCATTTTTATCTCATTTCAATACCCAAAAAGCACTGAAGAGAGGGGATTTGAGAGAACAGCCTTTCCCCCCTGTTTTGAATTTGATAATACTTTCTTTATGCAATTCACAGGATACTAGGACCTGATGTCTCTGGCTTTTTTTTTTTTTTTTTTCCCTTCCATAAACCACAAAGCAGCACTGATCAAGCTCAATTCACTTTGAAAAATGTTTAATTCTAGTTTCCCTATCGATATGGGAATGGATTTGAATGCTAGATATTCACCCCAGGTAAGGAGGAAACCCTCTTTTCCTTTGTGCCTAATGTCTTTTCTTTCAGTATAAAGTGCAGAGGTCAGTGTTCTGTGTGTGTCTTTATTAAATCAGGCCGTTTTCTCTATCACCCCTCACTAGTTTGGGAGAATTAAAATGCCTGTCGTAGTTGATGTTAAAGTAGGATGCCCCTTGAGGCCAGAGGAGCTCATCCACCAGCTGCTGACCACTCAGGGCCAAGCGCCTCCCTGGAAACCACCCCAGGTTACAGAGAGCCACCTTGACAAATGTTACTCCTCCTCTGTAGAGACAGCTGACATCCAATGATAGGCTTACTTGGAAATGACTTGACTTAGCCCCCTTATCTTAATTTCTGAATTAAGACAGAAATTAGTAACTTGCACACGACTTCTGAATGCTTTGTCAGGTTCACAGAGAGTCAGCTGAGATCTCTGTAGCAACTGTATCTCTGCTCAGCTTCTCCCTCAAACCTATGTTCTCACTCTTTCACAGGTGTGGTTCCCAAGAACACTACCAGTAAGTTTGCTGCATCCACACATCCACCTCAAGGTCAGCAACAACCTTGGATCATAATAGAAAAAGGGATCAACTTTTTACATAAATATAAAATATCTATAAAACTGATGTATTTATCCATCAAGCAGATTATCTTTATTTTATCTATGTTATGTTATTTTAATGAGATTGGTGAATCCCACTAAATGCTTAACAAGAAAATTAAATCAATCTTACATTAACCTTTGAAGTAATGGAAAAGAGGAAATACTTCCCAACGGATTTTATGAACCCAACGTGCATTTGATCCTTATACTTGACAACTATGTTTTTTGTTTGTTTGTTTTTGTTTTTTTTTAATTTTTATTAAAAAAAATTAAAATTATTTTAATCCCCATACATTACATCATTAGTTTTAGATGTAGTGTTCCATGATTCATTGTTTGTGCATAACACACAGTGCTCCACGCAGAATGTGCCCTCCTCAATACCCACAATCAGGCTAACACATCCTCCCACCCCCCTCCCCTCTAGAACCCTCAGTTTGTTTTCCAGAGTCCATCGTCTCTCATGGTTCGTCTACCCCTCCGATTTCTCCCGCTTCATTCTTCCCCTCCCTCTACCTTCTTCTTCTTCTTCTTTTTTTTTTCTTCTTCTTAACATATATTGCATTATTTGTTTCAGAGGTACAGATCTGAGATTCAACAGTCTTGCACAATTCACAGCACTTACCAGAGCACATACCCTCCCCAGTGTCTATCACCCAGTCACCCCATCCCTCCCACCCCACCCCCCTCTCCAGCAACCCTCAGTTTGTTTCCTGCGATTAAGAATTCCTCATATCAGTGAGATCATATGATACATGTCATTCTCTGTTTGACTTATTTCGCTCAACATAATACCCTCCAGTTCCATCCACGTCGTTGCAAATGGCAAGATCTCATTCCTTTTGATAGCTGCATAATATTCCATTGTATATATATATATATATATATATATATATATATATATACATATAACTTCTTCTTTATCCATTCATCTGTCGATGGACATCTTGGCTCTTTCCACAGTTTGGCTATTGTGGACATTGCTACTATAAACATCGGGGTGCACGTACCCTTTCGGATCCCTACTTTTGTATCTTTGGGGTAAATACCCAGTAGTGCAATTGCTGGATCATATGGTAGCTCTATTTTCAACTTTTTGAGGAACCTCCATACAGTTTTCCAGAGTGGCTGCACCAGCTTGCATTCCCACCAACAGTGGAGGAGGGTTCCCCTTTCTCCGCATCCCCCCCCAACATCTGTCATTTCCTGACTTGTTAATTTTAACCATTCTGACTGGTGTGAGTTGGTATCTCATTGAGGTTTTGATTTGGATTTCCCTGATGCCGAGGGATATTGAGCACTTTTTCATGTGTCTGTGGCCATTTCGATGTCTTCTTTGGTAAAATGTCTTTTCATGTCTTCTGCCCATTTCTTGATTGAATTTTTGTTCTTTGGGTGTTGAGTTTGATGAGTTCTTTATAGATTTTGGATACTAGCCCTTTATCTGATATGTCATTTGCAAATCTCTTCTCCCATTCTGTCGGTTGTCTTTTGGTTTTGTTGACTGTTTCCTTTGCTTTGCAAAAACTTTTTATCTTGATGAAGTCCCAATAGTTCATTTTTGCCCTTGCTTTCCTTGCCTTTGGTGATGTTTCTAGGAAGAAGTTACTTCGGCTGAGGTCGAAGAGGTTGCTGCCTGTGTTCTCCTTTAGGATGTTGATGGACTCCTGTCTCACATTGAGGTCTTTCAACCATTTGGAGTCTATTTTTGTGTGTGGTGTAAGGAAATGGTCCAGTTTCATTCTTCTGCATGTGGCTATCCAATTTTCCCAACACCATTTGTTGAAGAGACTGTCTTTTTTCCATTGGACATTCTTTCCTGCTTTGTCAAAGATGAGTTGACCATAGAGTTGAGGGTCCATTTCTGGACTCTCTATTCTGTTCCATTGATCTATGTGTCTGTTTTTGTGCCAGTACCATGCTGTCTTGATGATGACAGCTTTGTAATAGAGCTGGAAGTCCGGAATTGTGATGCCACCAGCTTTGCTTTTCTTTTTCAACATTCCTCTGGGTATGCAGGGTCTTTTCTGGTTCCATGCAAATTTTAGGATTATTTGTTCCATTTCCTTGAAAAAAGTGGATGGTATTTTGATGGGGATTGCATTGAATGTGTAGATTGCTCTAGATAGCATTGACATCTTCACAATATTTGTTCTTCCAATCCATGAGCATGGAACGTTTTTCCATTTCTTTGTGTCTTCCTCAATTTCTTTCATGAGTATTTTACAGTTTTCTGAGTACAGATCCTTTCCCTCTTGGGTTAGATTTATTCCTAGGTATCTGATGGTTTTGGGTGCAATTGTAAATGGGATCGACTCCTTAATTTCTCTTTCTTCTGTCTTGTTGTTGGTGTATAGGAATGCCACTGACTTTTGTGCATTGATTTTATATCCTGCCACTTGACTGAATTCCTGTATGAGTTCTAGCAGTTTTGGGGTGGAGTCTTTGGGGTTTTCCACATAAAGTATCATATCATCTGCAAAGAGTGAGAGTTTGATGTCCTCTTTGCCAATTTGGATGCCTTTGATTTCTTTTTGTTGTCTGATTGCTGTGGCTAGGACTTCCAATACTATGTTGACTAGCAGTGGTGATAGTGGACATCCCTGCCGCGTTCCTGACCTTAGGGGGAAAGCTCTCAGTTTTTCCCCATTGAGAATGATATTCACTGTAGGTTTTTCATAGATGGCTTTTAGGATACTGAGGTATGTACCCTCGATCCCTATACTCTGAAGAGTTTTGATCAAGAAAGGATGCTGTACTTTGTCAAAAGCTTTTTCTGCATCTATTGAGAGGATCATATGATTCTTGTTCTTTCTTTTGTTAATGTATTGTATCACATTGATTGATTTGCGGATGTTGAACCAACCTTGCAGCCCAGGGATAAATCCCACTTGGTCGTGGTGAATAATCCTTTTAATGTACTGTTGGATCCTATTGGCTAGTATTTTGGTGAGAATTTTGGCATCCAGGTTCATCAAGGACATTGGTCTGTAATTCTCCTTTTTGATGGGGTCTTTGTCTGGTTTTGGGATCAAGGTAATGCTGGCCTCATAAAACGAGTTTGGAAGTTTTCCTTCCATTTCTATTTTTTGGAACAGTTTCAGAAGAATAGGTATTAATTCTTCTTGAAATGTTTGGTATAATTCCCCTGGGAAGCCATCTGGCCCTGGGCTTTTGTGTTTTGGGAGATTTTTGATGACTGCTTCAATTTCCTTAGTGGTTATAGGTCTGTCCAGGTTTTCTATTTCTTCCTGGTTCAGTTTTGGTATTTGATATATCTCTAGGAATGCATCCATTTCTTCCAGGTTATCGAATTTGCTGGCATAGAGTTGCTCATAATAGATTCTTATCATTGTTTGTATTTCTTTGGTGTTGGCTGTGATCTCTCCTCTTTCATTCATGATTTTGTTGATTTGGGTCATTTCTCTTTTCTTTTGATAAGTCTGGCCAGGAGTTTACCAATCTTGTTAATTCTTTCAAAGAACCAGCTCCTAGTTTCGTTGATCTGTTCTACTGTTCTTTTAGTTTCTATTTCATTGATTTCTGCTCTGATCTTTATGATTTCTCTTCTCCTGCTGGGTTTAGGCTTTATTTGCTGTTCTTTCTCCAGCTCCTTTAGGTGGAGGGTTAGGTTGTGTACTTGAGACCTTTCTTGTTTCTTGAGAAAGCCTTGTATTGCTATATACTTTCCTCTTAGGACTGCCTTTGCTGCATCCCAAAGATTTTGAATAGTTGTGTTTTCATTTTCATTGGTTTCCATGTGTTTTTTTAATTCTTCTTTAATTTCCTGGTTGACCCATTCATTCTTCAGTAGGATGCTCTTTAGCCTCCATGTATTTGAGTTCTTTCCGACTTTCCTCTTGTGATTGAATTCTAGTTTCAAAGCATTGTGGTCTGAAAATAGGCAGGGAATGATCCCAATCTTTTGGTACCGGTTGAGACCTGATTTATGACCTAGGAGGTGATCGATTCTGGAGAATGTTCCATGGGCACTAGAGAAGAATGTGTATTCCGGTGCTTTGGGATGGAATGTTCCGAATATGTCTGTAAAGTCCATTTGGTCCAGTGTGTCATTTAAAGTCTTTATTTCCTTGTTGATCTTTTGCTTAGACGATCTGTCCATTTCAGTGAGGGGGGTTTTAAAGTCCCCCACTATTATTGTATTGTTGTCGATGTGTTTCTTTGCTTTTGTTATTAATTGCCTTATATAATTGGCTGCCCCCATGTTAGGGGCATAGATATTTACAATTGTTAGATCTTCTTGTTGGATAGACCCTTTAAGTAGGATATAATGTCCTTCCTCATCTCTTATTACAGTCTTTGGTTTAAAATCTAATTTGTCTGATCTAAGGATTGCCACCCCAGCTTTCTTTTGGTGTCCATTAGCATGGTAAATGGTTTTCCACCACCTCACTTTCAATCTGGGGGTGTCTTTGGTTCTAAAATGAGTCTCTTGCACACAGCATATTGATGGGTCTTGTTTTCTGATCCAGTCTGATAGCCTGTGTCTTTTGATTGGGGCATTTAGCCCATTTACATTCAGGGTAACTATTGAAAGAGGAATTGAGTGCCATTGTATTGCCTGTAAGGTGACTGTTACCGTATATTGTCTGTGTTCCTTTCTGGTCTATGTTGCTTTTAGGCTCTCTCTTTGCTTAGAGGATCCCTTTCAAGATTTCCTGTAGAGCTGGTTTTGTGTTTTCAAATTCCTTTAGTTTTTGTTTGTCCTGGAAGCTTTTTATCTCTCCTTCAATTTTCAATGACAGCCTAGCTGGATAGAGTATTCTTGGCTGCATATTTTTCTCATTTAGTGCTCTGAATATATCCTGCCAGTCCTTTCTGGTCTGCCAGGTCTCTGTGGATAGGTCTGTTGCCAATTTAATGTTTCTACCCTTGTAGGTTACATATCTCTTCTCCCGAGCTGCTTTCAGGATTTTCTCTTTGTCTATGAGACTCATAAGTTTTACTATTAGATGTCGGGGTGTTGACCTATTCTTATTGATTTTGAGGGGGGGTTCTCTGTGCTTCCTGGATTTTGATGCCAGTTTCCTTCCCCCAGTTAGGGAAGTTCTCTGCTATAATTTGCTCCATTATACCTTCTGCCCCTCTCTCTCTTTCTTCTTCTTCTGGGATCCCAATTATTCTAATGTTGTTTTGTCTTATGGTATCGCTTATCTCTCGAATTCTGCCCTCGTGATCCAGTAGTTGTTTATCTCTCTTTTTCTCAGCTTCTTTATTTTCCATCATTTCATCTTCTATATTACTGATTTTCTCTTCTGCCTCATTTAATCTAGCAGTTAGCGCCCCCATTTTTGATTGCACCTCATTAATAGCCTTTTTGATTTCTACTTGGTTAGATTTTAGTTCTTTTACTTCTCCAGAAAGGGTTTCTCTAATAACTTCCATATTTTTTTCAAGCCCAGCTAGTATCTTTAAAGTGATGATTCTGAACTCTAGATCTGACATCGTACTAATGTCCGTATTGAGTAGGTCCCTGGCAGTCGGTACTACCTCTTTTTCTTTTTGTTAAGGTGATTTTTTCCATCTTGTCATTTTGTGCAGAGGAGAATAGATTAATGAGAGAACAAAATGCTAGCAGAGTAACAACATCCCCAGAAAATATACTCTAAAGAAATCAGAAAAGACCTGAAGCAGTGGAAAAAGAAACGGAAAGAGAGAAAAAAGAAAAAGATAAAGATAAAGATAAAAACAAACAAACAAAACAACAACCACAAAAAAACAGAATGTGATCAAATATGATCAAGCTGGTATATAGATCAGTGCCACACACTAGATTTGGAGTGTATTTTTGTCTTTTAGAAGAAAGTGCCTCCCAAAATTTTAAAGAAAGAAAAACTTATATATGTACAAAAAATAAGGGTTAATATGATGAAGGGATGGAATATGACTGTAAAGATGGAAATTATAAAAAAAAATCATAAAAGAATTGATAAGAAGTTGTTTGAAAAAAGAAAGAAGAGGATTTAAAAAAAGAAAAAAGAAAAAAAAAGGAGAGAATGTGATCAGGCAGGGGAGTAGAAAAAACCATATACTAGAGTTTTAGGGTATATTTTAATCTGTTAGAAGAAACTATTTCAAAATTTTAAAGAGAGAACAACTTATATATATATGCCAAAAGTATGGGTAACTACTACAAAGGCAAAGAATATGACTCTAAAAATGAAAAATAAAAATGTTTTTTTTTTAAAAAAAGAGATTGATAAAACGTTGGTTGAAAAAGGGAAAAAGAAAAATTAAAAAAAAAAAAAAGACAGTTAAAAAAAATTAACTTTAAAGACTAAAGAATCATGGTAAAAAAGTCATGGATTCTATGTGCAGTGTTCCCCTAGCACTGGAGTCTGCCGTTCTCATTGATCGGTAAACTTGGTCTTGGCTGGCTGTTCTCGCTGATCTTCTGGGGAGGGGCTTGTTGCCGTGGTTTCCAAATGTCTTTGCCGGAGGCAGAATTGCCCCGCCCTTGCCCCCTCCCGGCTAAGTAATCTGCTCGGGTTTGCTCTCTGGGGCTTTTGTTCCTTGCGAGTTTTCTGTACAGCTTTGGAGGTGGAGAGTGAGAATGGCGGCCTCCCAATCTCCGCCCCGGAGGAGCCGAGAACTCGGGGCCCTGCTCCTCAGTGAGCCCCCAGAGAAAAGCCGTCAGTCACTCCCGTCTCCCTGGTCTCCGGCCGCACGCACTCCGTGCTCCCCCGGCCTGTGACCGCGCGTTTCCATCTCTGGCACCCGACCCCAGGTGGAGTCTCCAAACCCAGCAGATCCCTGCGGTGCACTCCCGTACGGCTCCTCCCGGGGGAGGAAGGTTAGTCTCCCCAGATCTGCCACTTGTTGGGTCCCTGCTGGAGGAGCAATGGCCCGACTGTGCCACAGATCACGGTTTATGGCAACCCCGAGCTGAGAGCCCGCGCCTCTGCAGCCGATTTCCGTGCTCCTTTACCTGGGAGCTCTGCCACACTCAGGCACCCCTGATCTTTCTGTGACCCCGAGGGTCCTGAGACCACACTGTCCCGCGAGGGTTCCACCCCCCGCTTAGCCACCAGAGTGACGTCCCTCAGCGGAGCAGACTTTTAAAAGTTCCGATTTTGTGCTCCGTGGTTCTATCACTTGCCAGAAGCAGCCGATGGAGGCCCCTCCCCAGCCATCTATCCTCCTGAATATCGCCTCGGATTCACTTCTCTGCACGTCCTACCTTCCAGAAAGTGGTCGCTTTTCTGATGAGAGAGTTGTTGCTCTTCTTTTCTTCTATCTCCTGTTGAGTTTGTAGGTGTTCAGAATGGTTTGATCCCTATCCAGCTGACTTCCTGAGAGGAGACGAAATCCAGGTCTCCTGCTCCTCCGCCATCTTGCTCCGCCCCCCCAACAACTGTGTTTTAAGAAAGGAAAATTATAGACCAGTCTTTTTCACAGGCACAGATGCAAACATCATAAACAAATACATAAAATGGGAATATCTCTCAATCACACTGAGGTTATTCCAGGAATTATACATATCTTGGGCATATACTCTATAAAGATCAAACTTGTGTGCACCAAATAACTTGGATAATAAATTCTAAAGCATTAAATGACACATACAAAATTTTGAATCAACCAAATGCTGGTAGAAGAAGGGATAAATAAGATGGGGTATATTTACAATGAAATAGCATGTAGCATTGAAGATAACTAACTACAGCTATATACCACAACATGAATAAATTTTGCAAAATAATTTCAAATGAAAAAAGCCAGACTCCAAAGTGTGTGTACTTTATGAATCCTTAATTTTATAAGGTTGAAAGACAAGCACACTTCGTCTATGGACATAGCAGCGAGCAAAGAGTGCCTTTGAATAAGAGGGAGGAGGTACTGACTGGGTGGTAGTTACATTGCAAACTAAATGACACTCTGTGCTCATGGAGCATATCATCTAGTTTGGGTTGGCATGCAATAAACAAGCAAATAAATAAAATATATACTGCTAGTTAGTGATAAGGAAAATGGAGGGAACAAAAACCACATAACTAGGAAGATAGAAAATGTGAAGTTAGAAGGAGGGTAGAAGTAGTGTGCAAGTTACTTATTTTAAATAAGGTTGTCAAGAAAGACCGTATGAGAAAGTATAATTTACACAGAGACCTGAAGGAGGACATGAGAAGGCAGTTGTGAGTGAGTTTGATGCTGTTGAACAGTTTTGAGCAGAGGAATGCCATTAATGGACTTACATTTTTTAAAGCTTCACTCTAGCTGCTCTTCCAAAAGTAAGGTGCTGGAGGGAAACAGCAAACAGGAAGACCGTGGGGGGCACACAACATTCATGCGGGCTGGTAATGGCTTCAACTTAGATGCTGGTGCTGAGGGAGGGGTTGGGAAGAAATAGTCAGATTCTGGGTATATTAGGGAAATGTAACTGATAGGATTTTCTGATGGGTTGGATGTGGAGTAATCAAGAATGAAAACAAGGTTTGTTTGGCCTGAACAACAAAGAAGTAGAATGCCCATTTGTTGCTGGAAATATCAGAACTCATCCCCCAATGGGGATGACAAGGATGGTCTTGTTCACATGATTGGAAGTTCAGATGAGTTCTAAGCTGGGATAAAAATTTAGCAGTTCTCAGCAAATATGTGTATTTTTATCACTGTGAAGGGGATCCCCAAATTAGTAAGGATAGACAAAGAATAGAAGTCCAAGAACTGGGTTTGGGGCATTTTGATCTTAAAGTTCAAAGAGATGGGAAAACAAAAACAAGAAATATGGGACCAAGAGAAGTCAACAGTAAAGTAAAAACAACAAACAAACAAAGGCAGGATTAAGTGAAGAAGGTCTTCCTCATAATCAGCTATGTGAAATGCTGCTGACAGGTCAGTAAGATGAGGGTTGGAAAATGATCCCTGGATTTGTGAGTGTGCAAACAACTGGTGAGCCTGAAGAAGGGATTTGGTGCAGTGGTGAGTAGAAGCCAGAGTGTGTGGGATTCAGTATAAATGGGAGGGGGAGGGTGTATCATTAGAGATGGTGAGAATACACAGTCAGATCACAAAAATTTGCTCTAAAATGAGGACAGAGACGGAGTAGCAGTCAGAAGTGGGTGGAAAAAATCTAAGGATTTTTTTCTTTCAAAATGGAAGAAATTATAGAGTGTTTGCTGATGGAAATTAACTAATACTGAAGGGGAAACTGATGATATAGGAGAGAGAGGAGAGAATTTCTAGTGTACTCTCCTTGGGTAGGAAAGAGAGGAATTGGCTTTGAAAGGAATATAAGGAATTCACAGCAAGAAAGTAAAAATGTGTGACCACAGAGGTAAATGGATGACATGGAAGCAGTAATTTTAAATGACTTCTCTCCCAGGCTTCCTTACCTCTTTTTTTAGTCCTTCCAATTAGACACATTTTCTCTAATTTCAGTGCCTTTTTGCTCATTGGTTTTTACAGGGCTTCATCTCCGAACTCCTTCAAATATCTATACATGTTACTCTTCTCTTAGAGATTCTCTCTGGCCACCACATCAAAAATGCCAACTCCTCTATTTCATATTTTCATTCCCTACCTTATTGTTCTCCCTATCATTTAGTAACCCTCCAACAGATTGCGTACTTTGCTTTTTATCTTATTCAGTATCTACTTCCTCCACAGTAAAACTGAATGAATGAATGAATGAATGAATGAATGAATGAATGAATGATTAGGTCATAACTCCATCCTCCATTTCTTCCATGAAGGAGCAATCGCTATGGGAGCTGGTCATATTTTGGCATATTTTTGTACAGTGTACAACAAACAGCAGTTATTAATAATGTATATTATTGATATTGGTACATTAGCTAAACTGTCCCAGGGCATGACAGAAAAGGAATTATTCTTCAACTTCCAAAAGAGACTTGCATTAACCTCATATCAAAATTAAATAAGAAGAATGCAGAGAAATGTATAGACTAGTCACACTTATGAATCTAGATTCAGAAAATTAAAATAATATTTAATAGGTGTTTTATAATTAACTACATCTTATTTAAAGCATTCAAGTTGAATCTCTGCATTAACAGGTTAAAAGAGAAGATAAAGTTATCCTCTCCATCATGGGCATTGAAAACCATCTGATGAAACTCAGTATCCATTCCAGATTTGAGTATACATGTAATCAAACTCAAAAGAAAATTTAATATATGAACAGAATCCTGCCAGAGCGTGCAGCAGGTATTACAATTACTGTTGAAACTAAAGGAAACTGCCAGGCCCGCATGCTGGATGCTGGCACAGGTAAGTGGAAATCTAGTCAGGGCAAAAAAGTGATTTCAAAACAGTAGACTCTAAATGCGACGTTATGTGAGTGGATGAAACATAATCTGTTAATAAGATTATCTATCTACCTGGAGGAATCACGGGAAAACACAGACTATCGAGGAATAAACACGGCCAAAGTTCTCTGTGATGTACATTTATAATTTCAGTGCATATCCTCTTTAAAAAGAAGACTCTGGCATGATATATCATGTTCAAAAACAGAAAGACAATGTTTCTGTGTTAACAGTTTCCTACAAGTTGATCTTTGGATTCAATTCAGTTCCATTCAAAAGCCCAACAAGGCCTTTATATAGAATATGGGTCAGCAAACTATGTCTCTTGAGTCAAATCCAACCCTCCTGCCTTATTTTGTGGAAAGGAATTTTATTGGAACACAGCCATGACCATCTGTTTACAGATTGCCTGTGGCTACTTGTTCACTACATTGGCAAAGCTGAGTAGTCGTAATAGAGACTATATGGTTTGCAAAGCCTAAATATTTACTATCTGGTTCTTTACAGGTAATGTTTGCTGGCCGCCAATAGAGAAGAACAAAACCCTCATATAGGCCAAAGTCATTCATAAGAAAGAATAACAAAACTATATTATCTGTACCAGGTACTATCTTAATATGAATTTGTAACAAATAATCCATTCTATAAAATGGATAGAAAAGAATCTACAAATAGATGGATATATATGGTAATTTGATATGTGGCATTATATATCAATGATGATCAATATTCCACTCAATTCATGGTGTTGAGACAAATGATTTCTGCATTCTGGATCCCCATTTCACAGGAACCTCAGAAATTCATTTCAAGGGAATTAGAGACTTAACTGTGAAAGGTAATACTTTAAATTATTTGCAAGACAATATTTAGAAGAAAATAAAGACTTTTATTAAGATCTTAGGATGAGTATTGATAGAAAGTCCTCTAAAGCAGTGTGTGTATTTTTTTAATTTTAAAAATTCATGAGAATACAGTTTGATTCTATTAAAAGAAAAAAACAAAAAACAAAAAACAGCAGAGCCAGAACCCTGTACATAAACAAATATGCACCTATAGGAAAAAAATGATGTGGAAGCAGTTACCAGACGATGAAAACAGAAAAGATCAGCCCATGGACGGGATTCTTCTTCTTACAACTGGGTGACAGTATGTAGACTTCAGTTTCCAAATGTCACTCTCACTTCTTTACTGGGTCTTCATTCCTTGCAAGGAAAGGGACAAAGAGTCCCTGGTTTGTTCAGAATCCTGTGGAATAGGACAAGACAGGGCTTGCTTCCAGGGCCTGCTGTTGGAGAACATCTTCACATCTATTGTGGGGACCATGCATGTTGTCTGTCTTGTAGTCCTCCAGTCTTCCCATTTTATACCTTGAAGCCAGTGTCTCAGTGAAAATTAAAGTGACATTTTGTTCCTTTTGCTATTGTTTCTTGTGCAGAAATTCCCAAGAACCTTATGCATCTGAGTGACTTGTTCCTGGGGCCAAGTGTCCGTCCAATAATAAGATCATTGCCACACCAGTCCTAAAGATCCCTGGAAACACTTCTGTTCTATCAATCAATAGAAATAATTCTGGAACTCACAAAATTCTTGGAAAATTCTATAGTGACTTCTAGCTTATCTTTGCACACTGCAGATGCCAAATATTACTTTAATCTTATGAGAAAACATATTCTATGTTTTATAGAATAGCACTATTTTCAATAAAGCTCTTTCCTAAATTGAGTTTAAAGTATTCATGTATGACATTAACCCACTGGTTATGACTTGAGTTTGGGATCCAAAGCAAGGACAATCTCTCATTTGTAACACAAATGTCCCAGTTCTGAGGCAGCCTGTGGGTGGTCAGGGATTTTTTTTTTTTTCCCCAGGTTCACTCTCCTTGGTTCTTTCAACCACTCTTTTCTATCACCTCTATCCTTCTGCTCCTTTATTCTTCATCCAGGATTCATCTCATTGTCTTGACTTAGTTGACTCTGGGCAGAGTTTTGGACTGAACTCTGAGAAAAAGGATACTGTTTCATTATTTACAATCAGAGCATGAATACTAATGATCTTGGTCTGTACATCAAGATCATATAACAAAGTAACCACTAGACACTCTGACAGATGATGCATCTGCTGGTGGCAGGTGAGATGTGATTCTCAGAAATGGGCCACAGGCCTGTGACCAATTGGTTTAGAGGTATGTGGTTTAAGTCATAAACTTAGTAGAAAAGAAAGTGATTGTTCATCTTTAAAAGAAACATAGTGGCCTTCTGTCTTGAATTTGGCATAGCAAAATTAATGATTGATTCCGCAGTTTCCCACAGTTTTCTCTCAACAAAGACTGGGAAATGCTGGTTCTCTGGCTGGTGGGACCCTCTCCTCACACTGCGGTAAACTCTTCCAGCTCAGGCTGTCACCCCAATGCCTGTGTCTCTGAGTAGAACTGGCCTACATTGGCTTGTTTTTGATGTGGTTCATTTCATTTTATTTTCAATTCATTTTATTCTTGACTTCCCTAAGAAACAACACATTAGTCTTTTATTATCTAATTACTTTGTGATCAAGGTGATGTTTTCTTCAGTCGGCTTGCTCTGCTCAAAGCCACTGTCACCAGTGAATACCAATGACTAAGCCAAAAGAACAGCTGTTTCCTATAAACGATTACTGGAGATGGTCCAGGTACAATACACAAGCTTTTTTGACATGCTTCAAAGTGAGTTAACACTCTTTTCTAGGACACAATTCTATATTCCTCTGCTCTGCCAATATGTACTTCTTAGTGTGTAAAATCTATGGCTGTGTTTTATCATTTTAAATAGTAAAAGTCTCTAGTTTCACTTGATTTCAAAATCTTGGGTTTCTATTTTTTTTTTCTAATCTTAGATACATTATACTTTTTCTGTAGTTTCATTTGGTAATATAGTTTTCCTTCATTAGGGAAACACCATATGTTTAAGCAATAAACTTGCTTCCCAGATGTTTTACTTCTTTAAAAATACAGTAACTAATTCATTTACATTTAAAGACTTTTGAAAAATTGATCTCACCATTTTCAAATAGAAAATGCAGTTCTCTTTCTTACTTAAAAAAAAAAAAAAAAAGGTTGTAAATCTTACCAGTTAAACGGATAAAGGCAAATGATTTGTATGGCCATCCTGGCGATTGAATTCAGAAAGTGCCTAATCGGAAAAAATACACTGTGGCAATGCTGTCCAAGCCAAAGAGAAACCTAGACATGCATCCTTGGCCCTGACAACTGCCAATGAAATGAATTGAATTCTGCTCCTTTCCTGAAAAAACTGGCCAGGGTTTGGGACATCAAGGCAAGCATGTGCTGACCACCTTGCCAAAGAAATGCCCAGAAGGAGGCAGAGAGAGACGGCTGATCATTGGGGTAGTTTTCTGCCTAGATCCACTGCTGCATCTGTGCTGTGAGTGAGGTCTGCAGGTGGACAAGAATTAGGGCCCTATGGAGAGGAATCCAGGAGGCGCATTGGCAGTGTCTTCGTGCCGGGGCTCCTTGGGAAACTTCTCTTGCCTCAGTGTCTTTTTGCCCCAGAACATCAACTCTAGCTTCTTTCTAACTCTGGCCCATTGGAAATGTCTTCCTTCCAGAGTGCCCTCCTCTGTGTCAGCCTCTGTGCTGGAAGAGCCGGCTCCAGGAGTGGGGAACAAAAGTCCAGGAGCATCATGTAATTCTAAATTACTCTGTCTTGACAGAAGAGAACCACAGGATCATTAAAAAACAAAACTAAGCAAAAAACATACAAATAAAATCATGAAACTATACTTATGCATCCTTTAGAATATAGTGCATACACTGGAGAACAAGACAGAGTTCCTGGAAAGAACTAGTCAAGGGCGCTAGTCCTTTCCAAAAGAGCTGTGAAACTCCAGTAGAGAAAAGAAAGATGAATCAGACCCATTCAGACATGACTGCATACTTGGTGTCAGTAAGAGAGAAGTCTGCATCTTGGTACTTGGACACATCCACAGTTAGGTCAAAGGCAGATTATTAAAGGTCAGGAATATTTTTAGTCCTTAAACTAGATGGGACAGAACTTACAATGTCCTACCAAGCCTAGCTAATTTCAAAATAAAATGCATCACAATTTCTGCTGTCCAGTGCTTTATATCTTATTGAGAAATCATGATGCCTACAGGAAGCAATGAAAACAGAAAGTATTCAGGGATGATGACAGTAAAAACTGATGGCTTGTAGTGACTAAGAATCATTAACCATTTTTATGTTCCATGCATTCTTCCAAGTGTTTTGCAGGTATTATCCCATCTATCCTTCAAAAGAATCCCATGTAGTATACTACAGGATACTATTACTAATCCCATTTTATAACAAAATTAGGCACAGAAAGATTAACTTAACAAAGATCTCACAAAATTGAGGAAATCAAAATTAAGTTCTTTAGATTTCATCACAGAGAGGCATTAGCTTAGAGATTATTAATAGGTCTCTCAAAAAAGAGGGAAAAGGAGCCTGGGATAGGCCAAATAGAATCAGGATTAATTGGGAAATTTATATTAAGGGCATACAGGGTGAAATATGCCTGGAATGGTTCTGGATAGCTGTGTTTCACAATCATTTTTTCAACTGATGTCTTCTCTTAAAAACACTTTCCCAAGACATTACATTTCACTTCACAGTGAATTTAATATCGTGTCTGAATTAAATGAACAGCATTTTTGGAGAAAAATATTTTGGTCATATTTTAAACATAAACTATTAGTGTGGTCGTTGAGTCAGCATGATTGTCAAGTTTTTCTATAAATAATAAATGTAAAACATATAGAATACGTAAATAACACAATTTAGAAGCTTAATATACTTGACATTATTCCTATACCCAATACTTTCTATAGATTCTCAAGCAACTATGAGGCATTTATAAAATTTGACCCATCTTTTTCTCATGAAATAAACTTTAACATATTTCAAAAATTGTTATAAAATAAACCATATTCATTAATCACAAGGAAATTAGGATGGATATCAATAAAAGCAAATCTTTGTGAATTAAAGAGAAATACATATTTCAAAGAACTTTCAAGATAAACATAAATCATAATAAAAATCTAAAAAATATCTAGAACTGCATAATCAAAAAAAAAAGCACTTCAAAATTATAGTCAGTTAAAGTGTTAGATGGAGATTTATATTCTTAAAAGCTTATTGAAAAGGGCGCCTGGGTGGCTCAGTTGGTTAAGCGACTGCCTTCGGCTCAGGTCATGATCCTGGAGTCCCAGGATCGAGTCCCGCATCGGGCTCCCTGCTCAGCAGGGAGTCTGCTTCTCCCTCTGACCCTCCCCCCTCTCATGCTCTCTCTCTCTCTCATTCTCTCTCAAATAAAAAAATTAAAAAAAAAAGCTTATTGAAAAATAGAAAATGGTAAATATCAGTGAGTTAAGCCTCAAACGTAAAAGTTAGAAGATTACAAAAGAATAAATTGATTGTGAAATAAGTTTAATAAAGAACTTACTTAAAGAAATGGAAAAAGCAATAGGGAAATTAAAAATTGGTAGTTTTAGAAGACTAAAAATAAGTAAATCTCTGGTAATAATAACAAATAGAGAAGAGAAACAGTTTATATTAAAAGTGTTCTAGATAAAACAGGTCAGTTACAGGCCTATTTCTCCCTCAAATATGGATATCAAATATTAAAATGTGGTAAACTAAATCCAGCAATGTATAAAAAAGATATTTTTTATGATCAATGTTGGTATATCATTAGAAAATCTACTAATGTAATTCATCTTATTCACAGGTTAACAGTTTACATATTGAATAGTGCACCCATAGATTATATACATATATAAAAGAATATTTACAAATATACACAAATGCAATATTACTATATCAATATTAGGAAAAAAATCAATAAAATTTCATAACAGTGCATGATACAAAAAGAAATTTCCTTTACAGATGAAGAGTACCTACCCAAATCTAAAGAAAGCATTATATATAAAACAAGAACAAGACAGGATGGTCTACTCATTTTCTTCATTTTCAATTTTGTCCTGGAAGAGCTGGTCAAATCAGCCACAGATTTTCATTGCAAACTAATTTAACTTATTTCCACAAGAAAACTCAAATAATTTGCAAACATTTATTGCAGTTAAACAGAGTTTTACAAGTTTGCTGCAAATAAGATAAATCCTAAAAAATTAAAAAGCAATTACATTTCTACATACTAACATCAATTTCAACATCAAGGACAACAGATTTAAGAAAAAATCCTCAGCATTTATAATATCAAACTATAAAATACCTAAGGATAATTAAACACAAGCTGTGGAGAAAATTTTAAAACTTTGTTATCTGTTAACAACAACAAAAATCTTCTAGCAATAAAATGTTTTAGCAAATTTAATGATAAAATATTCAATATCTTCATCGTATTAGTTTTCCTCAAATTGTTTTAAACTCTCAAAATGCAATTTCAATCAAAATCCCAATTAAGATCTTAAATAGAAAGATAAAACCAAAGGGTAGTTAAGAGATATTCCTAAAGAAAAATTAAAAAGAAATGTTTTCTATAACAAATGTTAAATTGATAGTTATAGTAAATAAGTTTTATAAGGATACAGGAAATTAATAGATATAAAGATAAGTAGAATGGGAAAAGACTCATATATATGAAATCTGATATTTTTGTGGGTAGATCATGGTCATCGATGCTGAAAGATGATCCACTCAATTAATGTCACTCAGGCATTTTTTAACCACATGGAGAAGTAAATAAATTTAGTTCCTTTCTCAAAAAAAAAAAAAAAAAAAAAAAAAAACCCACAAAAAATCAATGAAATCCAAGCCAGAAAATTAATAAAGAGAAACAAAGTAATCATGAGCTGGTTTTTAGAAAAGATTAACATTGATAAATCTCTAGCCAGGCTAACCAAGAAAGAAAGAGAGAAAAAAAAGAGGGAGAGAGAGAGAAAACACAAATTACTAATACCAGAAATGAGTAAGAAGCCATCACAACTGATGCCATAGACATTAAAAGAATAATGATCAGATGTAAATATAGGTCTATGCCCACAAATTTAATACTTAAATGAAATAGTTCAATTCTTTAAAAACACAATCTACTAAAACTCAAAGAAGAATAGACAATCTGAATAGGTCTATGTTATTCAAGAAATTTTAGGGCACCTGGATGGCTCAGTTGGTTAAGCGTCCACTTTGGGCTCAGGTCATGATCTCAGGGTCCTGGGATCGAGTCCCACATTGGGCTCTCTTCTCAGTAGAGAGTCTGCTTCTCCCTCTCACTATCCCTTTGTGTGCTCTCTCTCTCTCTCTCTCAAATACATAAATAAATAAAAATTTTTAAAAAATAAATAAAGTAATTCCATTAATGATTACTAACTTTCCAATGGTAAACAGTCAGCTTAAATGGTTTTACTGGTGAATTTTACCAAACATTCAAGAACAAATATGCCAATTTTCTATGATCTTTACCAGAAAACAGAAACAGAAGGAACATTTCCTAACTCATTCTATGAAGCCAGCATTACCCTAGTAGTAAAACCAGACAATGACATTATTAGGAGGGAAATTATAGTATCTCTCACAATCATAGAGGAGACATGCTCAACAAAATTTTAGCAAATTGAGTTTAACAATATATAAAAAGATTGCACACCATGACCAAGGGGATTTATTTCAGGTATGCAAAGCCTGGTTCAACATTTGATCAATTAATGTAATTAATAACATTAACAGGAGAAAGAAGAAAATCATCTGTTTAGACCATATCAACAGATGCAGAAAAATAATTTGACAAAATTCAGCACCCATTCATGATAAAACAAAAATATCTCAGCAAATTAGCATTAAACCTTGTTAAAGGTCATCTACGGAAACCTCTAACATTGTACTTAATATTGAAAAGCTAGATGTTTTCCTCCAAAAATCAGAAATAAGTAAGGATATCTCCTCTCACCAGTCCTCTTCAACAACCGGAGATGTGAGCTGATGCAACATGAAAAGAAAAGGAAATAAATGGTATATGGATTGAAAAGGAAAAAATAAAACTGTTTCTGTTTGCAGGTAATATAACTGTCAATATAGAAAATCCCAAAAGTTTCAACAAAAAAATGGAATTAATAAGCAATTATAGCAAGGCCACATAATGTAATATTAATTTACAAAATTTAATCACTTTCCTGTACACCAGCAATAAACAACTGGAAGTGAAATAACACTACTTATATTAATATAAAAAAATGAAATAATCAGGTATAAACCTACCAAAATATGTACAAGATCCATATGAGAAAAGCTACATAACATTTTTTAATTTAATTTTATTATGTTATGTTAATCACCATACATTACATCATTAGTTTTTGATGTAGTGTTCCACGATTCATTGTTTGCGTGTATCACCCAGTGCTCCACTCAATACATGTCCTCTTTAATACCCATCACCAGGCCAACCCCTCTCCCATCCCCCTCCCCCCTAGAACCCTCAGTTTGTTTCTCAGAGTCCATAGATTCTCATGGTTCGACTCCTCTTCCGATTTCCCCCACTTCATTTTTTCCCTTCCTACTATCTTCTTCTTTTTTTTTTTTTAACATATAATGTATTATTTGTTTCAGAGGTACAGGTCTGTGATTCAACAGTCTTAAACAGTTCACAGCCCTCACCATAGCACATACCCTCCCCAATGTCCATCACCCAGCCACCCCATCCCTCCCACCCCCCAGCACTCCAGCAACCCTCAGTTTGTTTCCTGAGATTAAGAATTCCTCATATCAGTGAGATCATATGATACATGTCTTTCGACATGGATGGAACTAGAGGGTATTATGCTAAGCAAAGCTACATAACTTTGATGAAGAAATCAAATAAGATCTAAACAAATGTGTTTCATCATGTTCATGGATAGGAACATTTAATATCAAGATGTCAATTCTTCCCAACTTGATCTATAGATTCAAGGCAATCCTAATCAAAATACTTGCAAGTTATTTGGTGAATATTAACAAACTGATTATAAAATTTATATGGAAAGAGAAAACCCAGACCAGCAAACACAATATTTAAGAACAAACTACTAAGCAGAATAAATCAGTCAGAGAATGACAAATACCATATAATTTCATTCATATGTGGAATTTAAGAAACAAAACAAATGAGTGAAGGGGAAAAAGCAAGAGGCAAACCAAGAAACAGACTCTTACCTCTAGAGAACAAACTGATGGTTACCAGAGGGGAGTTTGGTGGGGGGATGGGTTAAATAGGTGATTGGGATTATGGAGTGTACTTGTGATGAGAACTGGGTGTTGTATGGAAGTGTTGAATCACTGTATTGTACACCTGAAACTAATATTATACTGTATGCTAACTGGCATTTAAATTTTAAAAAAAGGAAAAGGAAAGAAAAAGATTTACAAAAAGTTAAGATCAAGACAGTGTAATAAGTAATAGACAATAGATCAATGGAACAGAAGAGAGAACCCAGAAATAAAACTCCATAAATATAAACAACTGATCTTTGACAAAGTAGCCAAGGCAATGAAATAGAGAAAGGATGATCATTTCAATAAATGGTGCTGGAACATCTAGACATCCACATGCCAAAAAAAAAAAAAAAAAAAAGATTCTAGACACAGACCTTATATTTTCATAAAAATAGATTATAGGTCTAAATTTAAAATGCAAAACTACAACTTCTAAGAAAAGTAACACAGGAAAAAATCTAGATGACCTTGAGGTTGATGATTACTTTTTAGATACAATAGCAAAAGCATGGTCTGCAAAAGAAAAATTTGATAAATTAAACTTCATTAAGATTAAAAGCTTCAGGGGTGCCTGGGTGGCTCAGTTGGTTAAGCGACTGCCTTCAGCTCAGGTCATGATCCTGGAGTCCCGGGATCGAGTCCCGCATCGGGCTCCCTGCTCAGCGGGGGGTCTGCTTCTCCCTCTGACCCTCCCCCCCTCTCATGTGCTCTCTCTCTCTCATTCTCTCTGTCTCAAATAAATAAATAAAAAATCTTTAAAAAAAAAAAAAGATTAAAGCTTCAGTTCTGCAAACCACACTTTAAAGGGCGTGAAAGATAAATCACAAACTGGGAGAAAATCTTTGCAAAATAGGTATCTCATAAAGGATTTGTATCTAAAATATACAAAGAACCGGTAAAACTCAGCAATGTGAAGACAAACAACCCAATTACAAAATGTGCCAAAGATATGAACAGACAATTCATCAAAGAAGATATATATATGGTAAACAAACTTACAAAAAAATGCTCAATCATATGTCATTAGGGAATTGTAAATTAAAACAATGAGATACCACCACACAGCTATTAGAATGGTTCAAATCCAAAATCCTGACAATACCAAATGCTGGTGAGGATGTGGAACAACAGAAAGTCTCATTCATTGTTGGTAGAAATGCAAAATGGTACACTTGGAAGGCAGTCTGGCAGTTTCTTAGTTATAAAACTAGACATATACATACCACATGATGCAGCAATAATGCTCTTCAGTATTTACCAAATGAGATGAAAATTTATGTCTACACAAAAACCTGCACACAAATTTTTACAGCACTTTATTCCTAATTGCTAAAAATCAGAAGTAAACAAGATGTCCTTCAGTAGATGAATTCATAAACTAGTACATCTATATGATGCAATATTATTCAGTGATAAAGAGAAATGAATTCTCAAGCTACAAAAAGACAGGAGGCAATCACTTAGCAATTGCTAAGTGAAAGAAGCCTATTTGAAAAGACTATATGCTGTGTAATTCTAACTATATAACTGAAGTCATAGAATATGACTGAAGGAAAATGTGTACCTCTAAAGACAGTAAAAAATTGATCACCGGGGTTTCAGGGGCAAGGGAAAGGGATGAGTAAGTAAAGCACAGGAAAGTTTTAGGATAGAAAAAACTATTTTAAAGGATACTATCATGGTGACCATATGATATTACACATTTGCCAAAATCTGTAGAACTTTACAACACGATGCTAACTGTGGACTTTAGTTAGTAATAATGTATTAATATTGGTTCATCAATTTTAGCAAATGTACTACACCAATGTAAGATGTTAGTAATAGTAAAAACTGTTTGTGGGAGGAAGAAACAAATGAAATAAGTAGGAAGTCACTGTACTTTCTGTACAATTTTTTTTGTAAACCTGAAATTGCCCTGAAAAATAAATGTTTTTTTTAAAGAAGATTTTAGTAAGATAAATGGAGAAGTCAGAGGAATTTATTAGGATTATTCAGAAATTTTAAAAGTCCATTTTTGTTTGGTAATAATTAATTTGTAGGGTTTGTAGTGTGTCTGTGTGGTGTGTCTTGTGTATTTTTTTAAATGTTTGTTCTTACGTTTAGCACAGCAAGAACTGAGGTGTGCATAAGAATGTGGTAAAGGAATGGACCACACGATTTGAGCCAGAAGAGGGAGATTGGAAGGAAAATTACAAGGTTCAAGGGGTTGCAGGGGCTCATCCTACCAAATAATGGTAGTAGTTGGAGTAGTTAAAGAAATGAGCTAACAATATTATAATACTAATTATAAAAAATTACATGAACCCATAATGACATAAATGCATAAATGCATACATATATACATGCATATACACATAAATCATAAAGCATACACAACTCCTCCTTACAGAAAAAATTAGATAACATATGTAGATATATTACCCTACCAGAGGTAGAGTTTAATGCTCAACTCCTCAAGTGGGAGCTGAACTTAGTTACTCTCTTCCAGGGAATACAGTATGGAAAGAGAAAAACTAATTTTAAAATGCAAGAACATGACAAGTGCCACCATACCTGAGATCATGACTAATGTCACCACTCTTGCTTTGTGGATGTCATATCCCTCCTGATACAGTATGATAAGAAGAATATTCCACTTCTATAAATTCTTTCCAGAGTTCCATAAAGCCTTGTAATCATGAGAAAAATGTTAATGAAATCCAAACCTGGCCAATTTTCTTTGAAACTGCTAAAGTCATGAAAAACAAGGAAAGACTGAGAATCTGTCACAGACATGAGGAGACTAAGTAGATGTGATGAGAAATGCATTGTGGTACCTGAATTGGATTCTAGAACATTAATGGAAAAGCTGGAGAAATCTGAATCAAATCTGGAGTTTGGTTAAAAATAATGTGACAATCTGGGTCTCGATGTTGACCCATTACCACAACAACTTAAAATGGTAACATCACATAAAACTCAGAGCGACTGAAGTGTTTGTGGAACTTCCTATAATACCTTTATCATCTTTCTGTAAATCTAAAATTATCCCAAAATAGCAGAAAAGCTTTTTAAAATTTTTTAAAATATTTTTTAAATTTATTTTTATTTTTTAAGTCAGCAAATATGGGTAGAAGACAATTGTCTGGGTGAAAGGGACCTGAATTTAGTGCCCTACAGTGTGGTCATGTGATGTGTTGCTTCAGCAGAAGGACTAGTTTGTTTGGCAACAAGAAGGCTCAAGAACTGAGAAGACGGGAGATTTGGTTTGCCATCTTCACAGACAAATGATAATAGAGCTTGAGATGGAGTGAAAGATTGCATTGCAAATGACAGAAAATTTATGAAAGATGGGGAGTGACTGACATGTTGGTTGATGACCCGTTAGTTGATGACAAGAACCAAATAGCATTGTCCTTTTTATAAAAACATGGAGGAGTAATGGTTTGGAAGCAGAAATGGAGAGCCCAGAGGACTGTGACCCATTAATCAACTCTGTAATTAGAAGAAGCTTTGGAGTAAGAACTAAAACCCAGGGCAGGTACCTTCCCATTGTTCGGGGTTTCAATGGAAGTGATGACTGTGGCACAAATCAGAAAAGACAGTGAGGGAAAAGAAACATCAGGAGAAAAAATAAATAAATCTGTGGTTGGCAGCTGTTCACAAGAGCCCCCATGATTCTCGTTTTGTTGGTATTCGTGTCATTGTGTAGCCTTTCTTCAGGACGAGTAGGTCTGACCTGTGTCATCACTAAAATATTATGAAAATAATAACATATGTTGTCTGAGGCCAGGCCTAAACTGACCTATTGTGCCTTCTCTTGGGTCCCTGGCTACTAAGGAAGCCAACCGCCGTATCGTAAGTCCTATAAAGATGTCCAGGTGGTAAAGAACTTGTGACTCCTTACAGAGCCAACACCAACATCCCAACCACGTGAATAAGGCTCCTAGAAAGCAGAGTCCCCAACCTGGTCAAGCCTTCAGGTGTCAGCAGCCTTTGCCAACAACCCCACTGCAGCCTCATGAGAATCACCCAGGTTAAGTTATTCTCGTAGAAACTCTATGAGATAATATGGGGCACCTGTGTAGCTCAGTAGGTTAAGTGCCTGCTTCTTAATTTGGCTCAGATCATGATCTCAAGGTTGTGAGATCAAGCCTCGCTTCAGGCTCTGCACTGGACATGGAGGCTGCTTGAGATTCTCTCTCTCTCCCCTCCCCCCACAACTCATGGGCACAAGGGCATTCTCTTTCTCAAAAGAAAGAAAGAAGAAAGAAGAAAGAAAAGAAAGGAAGGAAGGAAGGAAAAAAGAAAGAAAGAAAGAAAGAAAGAAAGAAAGAAAGAAAGAAAGAAAGAAAGAAAGAAAGAAAGAAAGAAAGAAAAACTCTGTGAGATAATAAATGAGTATTTTTTTTCCCCAGCCACTAAGCTGTGATGATATATTATACAACAAGAGATGACAAATACAAAGTGTAGACAAGGTGTTTATTATAGACTGACAGGGTGCAGCTGAAGGATTCAACAGGTAAGCAAAGTTTAGGAGTTAAGTTTCTTGTACCACAAAGTAAGGTGACTGTTTTAGAAACTTGAAATATTCCTTTCAATTCTAACATTTGGTGACTCATTTTCTTTTGATTGTGTATGAAATGCACTGAACTCTGGTATTTCCTGGTACTGAAAGTTGCCCTTTGATACCACTCAGTTGATGTTATGATTGACAATAAAGTAGTCTTTGACTCAAGCTTTGGAAGTCAATAAACCTCATGGAATGTTTTTATTTTCTTCCTTTTATTTGTACCTTATTGTAATTTAAATCAGCTATCATCATGCACTGCAGGAACATTGTTATATTGTACTTTTTATGGGGATTAAAGCTTAGCTTCATTGTACTGATCAGTGATAAGACCTACAAGTGTTATGTAACTTCCAGTCAGAATTTGGATGATGTTCAATGAGTGTGGCCAGAAAGGTTTTTAAATCAAAGTAGTTAGAGAAATTGTAAAAGAAAAAAGCCTATTTGTTTTCTGACTTATTTTAATGTTAATAGCAATAGAATCACAAGATTGTTAAAGTCTTGAGTAAACCTTTTCTTTATTCATCTCTCCTTCCTCCAAGAAATTGGTGAGGATCTGAGCTGTTTGAAAACTACTTTGCATGGAAACTCAAATCAAGTTTAAGAACCAACAAGGCCCCAACCTGATAATACTGCTTGGAGTGTAGTTGTCAGTTTGTTTTTAATATGTAACTAGGACAGATTATGAAATAATTTACATTTGTAAGAAGCTATACAAACTAGTAGTTTATGAAATGATTTCATTGGTATTATTATTTTTACAACACAATAGCCTTACAAACAAATTTGCTATTTTCAGGGATTTGAGATATAGAGAATAGAAGAAGTAGAGATTTTTTTTTTTTTAATTAGTGGATATGGAAGGCTACCTCCAAATGCAGCATTTGTGTATCAATCTGCAGGTGTTTCTCTGCCCATAATGTGACAGCCACTGTGCAGTCCATTGGAAATATGAAGCTAGATAGGTTATATTCTCTGTCCTCTAAAACTTTCAACAAGGTATTTCAATAACAAAATGACTGAATTATAAATCCTATGAGAAACATTACAAAGGAAGCATATAAAAACAGTTAAGTAATCTCTAAGTCAGGGGTGCCTGGTTGGCTCAGTCATTAAGCTTCTGCCTTGGGCTCAGGTCATGATCCCAGGGTCCTGGGATGGAGTCCTGCATCAGGCTCCCTCCTCCATGGGGAGCCTGTTCTCCCTCTCCCACTCCCCCACTTCCCCAGCTTGTGTTCCCTCTCTTGCTGTCTCTCTCTGTCAAAAAAAATAAAATCTTAAAAAAAAAATAATCTCTAAATCAGAAGGCTCCAATAGTGGATAGTGTTACAGCTGAGGTTTGCAGCCTGTGTAGGAGTTAAATAAATACAAAAGCAATTAGTCAAGGCAAGAGGATAGCCACAGACATCCTGGATGGGGATCCATGGGCAAGGGCACAGATGTCTAAACAGCATAACATGCTCAAAAATTTACAAACAGCCTGGGATCTTGGAAGAGAGTATTGTGATAAGCATAGAGTAAGATTGAAACCATCCAAGAAGGCAGGTGCCAGTTCATAAAAAGCTTTACAGGATGAACTATGGACCTGGGATTTCACCCGGAAGCTACAGGCAACCAGTGAAGCATTTAAGAGTGGTTAATTTCCTAATCAGGTTTATAATCAAGATTTTGGAAACAACATAGAGAGTGGATTTAATGTGATTTAATGTAGAGTGGATTGGATTTTGGGAAATAATTCAAATATTGGGATAAGAATTTGAGGACTGAGATGTCAGGAGCGGGAGTGTCAAAAAGCACATTCTGCAGTGGTGCATTATTAGGTCAGCTCTATTTGGGTGATCATCCTTGATCTCTGTCTCCTGAAAAACCCTACCAGTGTCTAACTTAAGCTGGTACAATGGTAGATTTAGGCTTTTACTCTAAAACTATAAAGAGTGTTCCTTGAATGGGTAGTTTAGTATTATAAGTGAATAAAATCCATGAAAGGGGTCATGAGCTTCTATTCAAGAAGGGGTGTTTAACAACCTGAGTAACAAACATTTTCACATTTCAAGGCTTGCTTGAGATATTCCCCCAGATAACAAACTTACTGCCATCCTCCGATTGCTATTGTGTGGTTGCTCCTACCGGAAGATTCTTGTGAATGGAGAATTTTCTGAGATGTCCTAGGGTCAGTGCCCATTCATTAAACATAGGCCACATTCTGACTGGTGTGAGGTGGTATCTCATTGAGGTTTTGATTTGGATTTCCCTGATGCTGAGTGATGTTGAGCACTTTCTCATGTGTCTGTTGGCCATTTGGATGTCTTCGTTGGAAGAATGTCTGTTCATGTCTTCTGTCCATTTCTTGATTGGATTATTTGTTCTTTGGGTGTTGAGTTTGATAAGTTCTTTATAGATTTTGGATACTAGCCCTTTATCTGATATGTCATTTGCAAATATCTTCTCCCATTCTGGTGGGTATTAAGGAGGGCACGTATTGAATGGAGCACTGGGTGCTATACACAAACAATGAATTGTGGAAAACTACATCAAAAACTAATGATGTAATCTATGGTGACTAACATAACATAGTAAAATAAAATTAAAAAAAAAACAAAAACAAAAACATCGGCCACATTTTCCAAGTTGAATGTAACAATAGAATTCAAATTAAGCTTTATCTTTCTATTTTCTACCTCAGGACTTTACCTGAAATATTTAATGAGATTGTTGTGAGAACTGGTATCCTATGAAGTGTTTCTTTTTTCCTGCCCACAACCTCAGAATCCCTGGCTATGTCTACTTCCAGAACACATGCTACACTAAGAAGGTTTATAAGGGGAAAATGTGAGGTAATATTTCAAATTCAGGTGTCAATGTTCTGAGATTCGCAGTTGAGCTAGAAAAGAATGTGTGGGTATGTCTTTAAAAAATGAAAATAAAGCAGATTTCAAGAATAAGAGCAGAGAAGGCCAAATCTTTTAGTCAAAAAACAAAAAAAAAAAAAAAGAGAGAGAGAGAAATAAGAACAAAACCAGTCAAGGCCTTTGTGATGAGTAGAATAATGCTTGCCAAAGATGTCAGGGTCCTAATTTCCAGAGGCTGTGAAAATGTTCTGTTGTATGTCATGTAGGAATTTAAGTTAGTCGTTCACCTAATCAACTGTCCTCAAATAAGAAGATTTTATTCTAGATTATCTCTGTAGGCCTAATGAAATCACAAGTATCCTCAAATGAGGGAGAAGGAGGCAGAAGAGTCAGAAACAGAGAGATGGCAGCATGAGAAAAGTTGAGTGGCTTTGCTGACTTCAAAGATGGAGGCCAACAGCAAGCCAAGGAATGCAGGCAGCCTCTAGAAACTGGGTTTTCCCGTAGAGCCCTTATAAGGAATGCATCCTTGCACATGTGTACCTTGATTTTAACCCAGTGAGATTCATTTCAGACTTCTGACCCCCAGGAAAACTGTAAGAGAATAAATTTGCCTTAAACTGCAGTAATTTGTTATAGTAGCAATAGAAAACAAACACATTTCTCCATAAATCCATTTGTTCATTTGGGGTTTTTTATTAGGTCTTATAGGTTACACATCTACTTGATATTCATAGGTGACAAGGCACATATAGTTTATTATGAAGTAGAGTATCTACTGCTCTTCACGTCATATAGCCTCATTATTCCTGGATTCTCTGATGTATTTCTTTGTCTCTCTTCATCTCACTGCTTCCCACAACAAAGCTACTTCCACATAGTAACACCAAGTTTGTACTCTGGATGGTCAGAGTTTTTACGATATTCTAGGGTGCCTGTGACTTACATAAAATAGTTCCCCTGAATATGCTCTTTGACAGTTACCTTCCTACCCTACGAGTTTAGCTGAAATGTTTAATATTTCCTCAGCATTGCAATTCCATCTTATAAGAGAATTCAAAAGACAAAAATTGACAGAAACAAAAACAATTTTTATGCAGTTGCTACCTTCTTGTTGATATTTTTTCATTGTGTTTGTTTTGTGTCCCTTAATGACAATAAATTCTTCCCTTAGAGTTACTAGCTACTCAGTAGAATTGAGCTAGGAATTGCTTGTCAGTGGTTACATAGGAACTCTAGCATTTGTGTAATAAATATATTAAGTGGTAATTGGTCCTGCAAAGCTACTTCTGCCAGTCCCTGCAAATACTTCTAAACTGTCCACTCATATATTATTGAGATGCTATTCAATAATAATACATGCCTCCTCATTAGTCATGTTACTTATATGATAGGGCTAAGTATGCATGTAAGAACTTGAAAGAGAAGGCTAATTTTGAAGAAGAAATAATTAGGAACCTCTGGTGCTTCATTATTTAGACCAAGGAGATAGGGCAGAGAGGGCAGGGGCAAGGAGAGGACAAGGATTCAGAAGTGGCTCTAACATATTTCCATGTTTTGTAGTCATAGCGGTAGAGTTTAAGGAGGGGGACAGTTTGTTCAGAATGTAAGTTAATTCAGTTTTAGATAAAATGTATTTGAGTTTTGGAGGTATAACTTGGTATAAATGTTAAAAGTACTGTTGAAAATGTGGTGCTAGAATTCAGGAGACAATTCTGCACAGATTCCAGGACTAAGAGAAGCCTATATACAACATTTTGTATAAAAAGAAGGAGTAAGGGGAAAGAAAGAAGGCACAAAGAAGCAACAGATTAAAAAATGGCATCTTCTAGCGAAACGAACTTAGATGAGTATGCTCTTTTTTCCTACATATAAAACTTGGAGTTACTCATCCATACTACCTCCTGTGATGATGATTTCTACCCGAAAAAAAAAATATATATATAGAATATATAATACACCATTACATAATTATGTATTGTATTGAATATATTAGATGTATATGATATACATTATATACAATATATAATTACATTATATAATTTTATATATATATGTCTGCTAGGATGTCATAACAAAATTTCATGTGTCACAGATTTGGTGGGTTACACAACAGAAATAACAGAAATTAATTTTCTTATGGTTCTGGAGGCTGGAAGTGCAAATTAAGGTGCCGACAGAGTTGGTTTCTCCTGAGGCCTCTCCCTGCCATGTGCACAGCTGCCTTCCCACTGTCCTCACATGACTTTTTCTCCACGTGTGCCTCCTTTGGGCCTCTTCCCCTTACATAGGGACACCACCCCTTTGGATTAGGCCCCCACTTAAGATGGCATTTGACCTTGATCACCTCTGGAAAGGTCCAGGCTCCAAATACAGTCACATTGGGGGTTGGGTCTTCAACATAAGAATTTTGTAGGGGCACAATTCAGTCGAAGAATCCTACAGACACAGCTCCTCAACATCCCCAGCTCCTGATGATTAAGGCCATTAGTTCAGAGTTGGATCCTTGACGTAGGACTGGCCATTTGTAAACCTACATTTTTCTGTCTCTAGTCACCATTGAGACACAGAAGGTACTTAGTGATAAAGACTGAGTAAGCAAATTTGAATTTATGGGCTGAGACTCCTGTGATTTGGAAGCTTGAGGACCATGCATGTTGAGGAGCATGTTTGTAGAGAGGAGCAAGGCGAAGCTTTACAGAAACAGTGAAACCTGGGCCAAAGGAGCAGCTATAATTACTTCCCAGTCATGCTCCAGCTTCCAGATTGCTAAGCTTTCCCAGAATTAACTTCGAATGTACCTGATACTTTAAAATAGTTCCTTCTTTTTTTTTAAGTCACACCTGAGTGTTAGTTTGTATCATCCAACATAAATTAGATTTAAAAAAAAAAACAAGGAGAGAAGAAAGGAAGAGAGGAAGTAAAATCTCCTGGTGAAGGGACAAGCACAACTTACGGTTCATCTGGACATCAAGGGAAGAAACAGAGTTCAGCATAAAATACAAGTTTAGGATACGGCTTCCCTCAGGCAGTGGGCATTGACAGATTATTGAAGATAGCATATCTTATTATCATTTGTTTTAATGAGACCATTGTCTTAATTTCACTGGGAATAGAGAATAAGAAGGCAAAATAAAAAAAAATAATTCACTTCTAATATTATGCTAATTTTATTAGTAGATGTCAAAACTATAAGGGAAAAATAAACCCAAGTTTCTACCTATTCTTCAAACCCTAGTATGAACTTTAGAACAAGTGAAACAAATAAATGCAAAAGTCTGCTCCCTAAGGCAATGGAAAGTAAACAACCAATCGACCAAACAAAAATAAGCATTCTTTAAAGTCTGTCATTCCTTGGGGAAAATAAATAGTGGGCAGACCTCATTCAATGGATTTGAATTAGATATAATCCCAACACTTCTGATTACAGCAATCTATGAGAAGAAACATATACAATGCACTGGCTTTGAATGAGAGAAATTTATGCTCTCCTCTGTCACATTTACACTCTACACTCTTCAAGCTCAGGACACCCTCTATCAGGAGAGGACAACTGAGATTGTTGGAACATTGTAATGCATTCTCTAAATGGTGGAAATCATCACCATCGTCATTCTTCTTATCTTGATTGAGGATCCCTGCCAGATCCAGGTTGACTCCAACAAGAACATCTTGATGCCTATATCCTGGCATTCTGCTCACTTGGGCTGCAGATATGCACCTTGATTTGGTACATGTTCAAGAAATTCCTCTCTTCTGGGCGCCTGGGTGGCTCAGTTGGTTAAGCGACTGCCTTCGGCTCAGGTCATGATCCTGAAGTCCCAGGATCGAGTCCCGCATCGGGCTCCCTGCTTGAGAGCAAGTCTGCTTCTCCCTCTGACCCTCCCCCCTCTCATGCTCTCTCTATCTCATTCTCTCTCAAATAAATAAATAAAATCTTAAAAAAAAAAAAAAGAAAAAAGAAATTCCTCTCTTCTAGCAAAAGGGGACTGCAAGGCCCTCTGTTTGACCCATCTAGAGCCCAGAGATAGATTCGTTTTCCTGGGCTTCCTGAATGAATGTGACCCCAGATGCGGGGATGTAAACTAGTTGGTGTGGAAATGAGGGGCAGGAGAATCTTCACAGTGAAGTTGGTGCCTGCCTAGGCTGATTCCAGCAGTACTGAAAGACCCAACCAGGTTAAAAGGTGTACTGCAACTTGCAAAGTAAAGCCATGAGTAAAACCCAGTTTTATGGGATTCCATGGAGAACTACAATAGATTCAGCATTTGAGGGTCTGGAATCTAAGAAAGGGTAGGTCAGAATAGCTGACATTGGATACGTAATCTGAGGTCAGATGACTGAAGTCTACATACAATGCAGAATTGCTCTGGCTTTGCTGTATAATCCTTACCATTTGTTTTCTTTCCTTGTATGATAATCAAGCTATGTTTGAGCCAAGGGAAGGGTTCCTGTGCAAGAGAGTGCATTTTCCCAAAGTTTGATATAGGCACCATTTTTTATTTTGAAACATCAAGACATAGATAATGAGAAATACTAGGAGAAGTGGAAGCAAGGATTGCATTTTCCGTTGAGAAAAGGTATATGATGAATTTTCAAATATTAAAATATTTAAAATGTATATCTCCTCCGCATCTCTGTGACAAGCCATCTGCACTAACAGTTTATAGATCTCAGATGCATTGCTGAGCTGGGGAAAGATCCTCTAGAGCTTTATAAGCTGCCAAGCATTTTCTGCGAGGAGTATATTATCCCTTGATAATCAGGCTAATTGCCTGGAATGCATTATTTTCCCCCACATTTCGATGGTCATTCAGGTATTGATTAGAGTTATAAGGAATCCATAAGAGTAGCTAAAACAATGCTTTATTTTTCCTCCCAGAATTGTGTTGTGTGGGCCCTGACTCTGCATGACCTCTTGTCTCACATTGTGAAGATACAAATGTGATCTTGAGATATCAATAGCAGAAGTCAAAGTTTACTTCTTGCCGCCTGAGTTCAGCTAGTATCATTATTCTTGGTGGTTCTTGTCAAGGGAGCATGAACTCCAGGATGAAATGTCAGCATAGACAGTGCTGTAGGGAAAGCTCCTAATTGGCTGCATCACAAAAAGAGAAAACTCAGCCATTGGCTGTGGTCACTACTTCTGTTCAATTTCAGTTGCAAAATAAATATTTCTAATAAACACGAAAGCTCTTGACTTCTTGAGTTGTGTATCACTTTTTCAAAGTCACTTGTAAAAAATGAGTATTTCAAATGAAACCAATGAGACTTTCTTATTTGTCACTAATAAGGCACAAAATGTATTGAAATATTGATAATAATATTGTTTTCTGCCTAGCATGTTATTTTTTTATTTATTTATGTATTTATGTATGTATGTATGTATTTTTGTTTAGCAGGGGAAGGGCAAAAGGAGAGAGACAATCCCAAGCAGGCCCCATGCCCAGCGTGGAGGTCAACACGGGACTCAATCCCAGGACCCTGAGATTATGACCCGAGCCAAAATCAAGAGTGGGATGCTTAACCCACTGAACCATCCAGATACCCCTAGCATGTTGTTTCTAAATGTCTTAATAATGGAATGTAAGTAGAAATATCATTTCATTAAATAAGAAATCAGAAAAATTCACCTGCTGTGATCAGGTTTTAAAGTACTAATTACATATATTAGTCCTTAGTACAACATGCTACTTTTCATATGTAGATGGATCATATTTCCCCTTAATATTAGTTTCATTAATAATTATTAATTGCTATAGTTTAGAATAACAAAAGATCTTTGGTTACTAAAAATTGTCAGTGTGATTATTTCATTTTCATTTATTAATATGTTGGCATTTGGTTTATAAGATTTTGTTACTTTATATTTTGCAACATTCTTTTTCTAGAAACATAAAAATATTTCTCTTTTCTTATGCCATACAATAGTGTACAAATATAACCATTTAGAATGTTAAAGTCTTTAGCAATTTGTTTAGAAAATTATTCATTTTTTAAAAAAATGAATGTAGAAAAGTAGCACTTTTTACATTTTTAAACCGAATCAAATAGCTTAGAACTTTTTGCAGGTTGACAGCTGATTTTAATGTCCCCCCTGATATCTAAGTAACTGTATTTGTTCCGTTTAGCCTCTTTATGTGTGAACTTTATTAAACTATAATATGAAAATATTCTTTAAGTGAAAGATGCTAATATTTGTTCCAGAGAGTTTATAACTAACATGTATTTTGTATCAAATATTTGGGTCTGTGTAATACATTTCTGCATTAGGTAAATTCCTTGCACAATTTTATAGCCATAGTTAAAAGAACAACTTTTTTTTTCTTTTAATCGATGCTGCTATTCTATATTTTTATATCTGTTAGCAAACTCAACTAATCTTTTACAAATGTTAAAGAGGCAATACATTTTTAAAAAAGCGTAAATGAATTTTCCAGATTCATGTCCAGAGACACTGGCAGCAAAATAAAAAGACTGTATAGCTGTCTACAAATGGATGAGACTATTTGAGTGAAAGAACAATAATGATGTAAAAGCAGCAATTAGAACTAAAAGGCAGATGTGCAATAGTATATAATCCATGTAGAAAAACTACAAGAGAGAACCGTATTAGTTAAGTCAAGAATGTGGTTGGAGATATCTGATACTGCCATAGTAAACAGATGATAAACATCAACTGATCATTAAGTGAAAATTATTGAGGGTTAGAGACACCTTATGGGAAGGAATAGAAAAGATTGCATTTTGGGCAGTAGCTGAGAGTGACTGATAGGGGAGCTGTAACAGAGTGCTTTGAATGACATCTTTAGTCAGAAATTTAGAGAATCGCGGCGCCTGGGTGGCTCAGTCGTTAAGCGTCTGCCTTCGGCTCAGGTCATGATCCCAGGGTCCTGGGATCGAGCCCCGCATCCGGCTCCCTGCTCCGCGGGAAGCCTGCTTCTCCCTCCCCCACCCCCCCTGCTTGTGTTCCCTCTCTCACTGTGTCTCTCTCTGTCAAATAAATAAATAAAATCTTAAAAAAAAAAAAAAAGAAATTTAGAGAATCTCTCTCAATTCTTCCGAGAACCAGGCAATAAAAGGGGAAAGATTTGTTTTGCTTTTTGTTTGGAGGAAAAAGTATAAAAGTTATAAATAATACTGATATTTTCTCACCTCATTTATCATTCCCTATTCTAAGGTAGAGGCATATTATAATCTGGGCATTTCTTTTGAAGATAGATATCAGTAGTGGAAAAATTATGTGCTTGTAATGCTCATCCTAGAATATAACTTGGCTGCCTCTATATCCAAAGTCTTATTGCCTGGCTTATTCTTAAGAAAATGATGAGAAGTCAATTGAATAGCAAATATAATAATTTTAAAAGGCTAGGTATTTATGGTGGCAGACATATCGTCTATCTAACTTGCACACTAACCTTCAGATTGTGATCATGGGGACAAAGTTAACCTCTCATGAACATTTTTATTTCATGGATATTCACCCAAAATGACTTTGGAATAGGTTGTACGGTTGATGTGGTCAAGTGTTGTGGAAGTAGATAGCATCTTAGAGTCTTCACACTCAGTGGACTCAACTGCATTGCTATTTTCTGGAAAAAAATACAATAGAGAGCATAAAATTATCTCTGAAATACTGTACAACTTTAAAATACATTTGCTTACTTTTGAACAATAATTATCAGTAGCTCCTGTGCATTATTTTTTTCCCAGAGTCAGAGATGATATAATAATATTCTTTCAGAATAAAAGCCCAACACAAACCTCACAATTCATTTATCTTTCTTATGTAAACTAAAGGTAGGAAATCACATTATAATATCTTCTTCATAAAATTGATTAGCTTCTAGATCCTGGAAAGATATGAGACTTAAGCTAATAGCAGAGTTTTCATTATGCTGAGTGATTCCTCTGCCAACTGCCTTTGTTAGAACAGTATATAGAGAGTATATAAAGACCACTATTACAAAACCACAGCTCAAAATCTTGCTGGCTTTCTTGACAGAAAGAATGTATGATCCCTCTGCTAGTGAGTCCTTTCAGAAGATTCTGGCCAAATATTTTATGAAAAGTTCCAAAAACTCATTGCTAATAAATTATAAGTTGTAATTTTGTTCTTTTCTGATAGGAGGACAAAAACACAAAAGATTAAAACATATGGAAAAATGATGGAATTTAGGAAAGACAACAATGACATAATGGGAGGTAAATTGATAATACTAAATAGGAAATATTAAAAAAAGAAGTGAAACAATATTTATGGGATGCCTGGGTAGCACAGTCAGTTAAGCTTCTGACTCTTGGTTTTTGGCTCAGGTCATGATCTTATAGTCATGGGACCGAGCCCTGCAAAGGGTTCTGTGCTTAGCACAGAGTCTGTTTGAGATTCTCTCTCTCTCCCTCTGCCCCTCCCCCAATTCATGTTCTCTCTCTCAAATAAATCAATCTTTAAAAAAAAGAAGTGAAACAATATTTACATATAAAATGAAGGACATTTTCCATGAAACAAAGATGGAATTTACTTATCAAAAGGTGATGTGTCTCTTGGTTATATCCCAGAACTTGAAGATAAATAATTATTTGTGCATGAAGAAAGAAATTGTCATTCTCTTATAAGGGAAAAAATAAATAACATTTAAATTTCAATCTCTTCTTAAGGCAAAAAGAGATTAATTAATGAATTCTTCAAAAATTTTATAGAGGAAATTACATCAATTTTGCACAAACCCTTCTTGAGAATGGAAAAAGAACATTTTCCAACTCTCATATAGTTGATGCCAAAATTTCATGAGGATATTATAGTAAATGAACAGAGATGCAAAATCTATGATATGAAAATAACCCATTAAAATAGTTCCAAGACAAATTGAGCAATACCTAAAAAAAAAAAAAAAAAAAAAAAAAAAAGATAATACATCAGGACCAGGGGGCTTATTTCAGAAATGCAAAGTTTGATTAATGTTCTAAAACCAATAAATATAGCTTATTGTATTAAAAAAAGATGAGAAAAAATCTTATGAAATTCCCCACAGATAAAGAAACATTACTGTTTACAAAATTCAACATCATTGAGTGATAATAATAATAATAATATCTCTTAGTTGGCCAGCTGTAGAAGGGAGCCACCTGAATCTGATAAAAGGCATCTATTACAAAACTACAGTTCACATTATTCTCAAGAGTAAAATATTAAAATTTTCTTTAACCATAAGATGGAGACAAGGCTAACATTGTTACTACTTTACAAAAAAATATTGTGCTTTCTAATTAAATTAGAAATACAGGGGACCTTCCTCAATTTGATTAAAAAAGATTTCTACAGGGGCACCTGGCTGGCTCAGTCAGGAGAACATGCAACTCTTGATGTTGGCATGGAATTTGAGCCCCACATTGGGCATAGAGATTACTTAAGAAAAAGTTCTACAAAAACTCAATACCTAAATCTTAATGGTGAGATACTAGAAGCTTTCAGGAAGTGGAAATCAGGAACAAAGCAAAGGTGTCCCCTCTTACCACTCTTTTTAAAATCACATTGGAGGTCCTAGTTGAAGCAATAAGACAAGAAAATAGAAGTAAAAAGTATATTGATTGGGAAAGATGAAATAAAATGGTCTTTATTCATGATGATATGACTGTCTATGTAGGACATCCAAAAGAATCTTAACAAAAAAATCCTCTTGGAACTACCACAAGGTTGCAGGATACAAAGCTAATAGGTCAATCACTTTCATATATACCAATAATGAACAAGTGGAATTTTAAATTAAAAATACAGTGCCATTTATACTAACAGCCCAATATAAAACAGTTATGGATCTAACAAAAGGCACATGAGATCTACATGATGAAAACTATAAAACTCTGATAAATAAATTTAAAGAAGAACTAAATAAATGGAGAGATATTCCATGTTCCTGGATAGGAAGACTCAATATTATCAAAAGGTCATCTCTTCCCAAATTGGTCTATAGAGATTTAATGCAATCTCAATCCAAATCCCAGCAAATTATTTTGTGGATATTGTCAAACCAATTCTAAAGTTTATATGGAGAAGCATAGACCCAGAGTAGCCAACACAATGTCAAATCAGAAGAATAAAGACAGAAGACTGACACTACTCAACTTCAAGACTTACTATAAAGCCACAGTAAACCAATCAGTGGGGTATTGGTGAAAGAACAGACAAACAGATCAATAGAACAGTCCAGAAATAGACACCTATAAATAGAGTCAACTCATCTTAGACAAAGGAGCAAAGTCAATACAATGGAGAAAAGATAGTCTCTTTAACAAATGGTGCTGAAACAACTGGATATCCACATTAAAAAAAAAAAAAAAAAACTAGACCTGGACCTTACACCCTTTGTAACAGTTTAACTCAAAATGAATCATGGATTTAAATGAAAAATGCAAAACTATAAATCTCCAAGAAATAACAATGAAAGAATCTAAATGAAATCTAAATGATGTTAGGTTTGTCAATGTTTTTTTTACATCAAAGGAACAATCCATTAAATAATTGTTAAGCATGACTTTATTAAAATGATTAACTTCTGTCCTGTGAAATATACTTTCAAGAGAATGAAAAAGCAAGGAACACACTGGGAAAAAATACTTGAAAAAGACATATATGAAAAAAATTATCAAAAATATGCAAACAGCACTTAAAACACAACTATAAGAGAACAAACCTGATTTAAAAATCAGGAAAAGGGCACCTGGGTGGCTCAGTTGGTTAAGCAACTGCCTTCGGCTCAGGTCATGATCCTGGAGTCCCTGGATTGAGTCCCGCATCGGGCTCCCTGCTCGTCAGGGAGTCTGCTTCTCCCTCTGACCCTCCCCCCTCTCATGTGCTCTCTCTCATTCTCTCTCAAATAAATAAATAAAATCTTTTTAAAAAAATAAAAATAAAAAAATAAAAAAATAAAAATCAGGAAAAAACATGAACAGATCAGATAAATCACCAAGAAAGAAATAGAGATAGTAAATAAGAATATTTAAAAATGCTCTACATCATGTGTCATTAGGGAATTTCAAAATGAAACAACAATGAAATACCACTTCACACATATTAGAATCGGAAAAACCCAGAACACTAAGACACCAAATGCTGGCGAATATATGGTGCTCCAAGAACTTTCATTCATTTCTGGTAGGAATGCAAAATGGTACTGTCACTTTCAAAGACATCTAGCAGTATATTATGCAATTATTCATTTTCTTACTGTTCAATCCATCAATTATACTCCTTAGTATTTACTCAGATGTCCACAGAAAAACCTATACATGGACGTTGATAATAGCCTTATTCCTAATTACCAAAACTTGGAAGCACCCAAGATATCCTTCAGTAGGTAAATGGATAAATAAACTATGATACATCCAATGAAATTATTTAGCACAAAAAAAGAATGAGCTATCAAGCCATGAATAAACAAGAGGGAACTGAAATGCATATTATTAAATGAAAAAAGACTATCTGAAAAAAATTACATATTGTATAATTCCAACTATATGGAACTTACCAAAAAGGCAAAACTATGGAGATTGTGAAAAGATCAGTGGTCATTAGCGGTTAGGGGGAGGATGGGATGAATAGGTAGAATATAGAGGATTTTTGGGACAGGGAAACTATTCTGTATGGATGAATACTTGTCATTATACATTTGTTAAAACCTATAGACAATAAAATGCTATGAAAAACTCTAAGGTAAACTATGGATTTGGGGTGATAATGATGTATGAGTATAGGTTAATTTATTTTAACAAATATATCACACTGATGCTGGATGTTGATAGCAGGAGGCATATGCAAATGTGGGGCAGGAGGCACATGGGAACTCTCTGTACTTTCTGCTGAATTTTTCTGTAAACCTAAAACTACTCTAAAAAATAAATTGTATTAAAGATATATATTTTGCTGAAATTTTAGCCAGTCCAAAAGGAAAAATGTTGTATTGTTAATGGAGAAATAAAATTTCTCCTTTATGGCAGATTTTATGATTGTGTACATAAAAAAAAAAAAAGTTATTATAATTACAAATTAAATTTAGCAAGTTCTCTTGATAGAGTATCCATTAAAAATTAAATGCATTTACATTTTCCTCCAGCAAACAAAATAAAAATTTTAGACATATTCTTTACAATACCATCAAAAATCAAATACATAGAAAAATCTCTACACTAAAACTAAAACAATTTGGGGGCACTTGGGTGGCTCAGTCAGTTAAGTGTCTGACTCTTGATTTTGGCTTAGGTCATGATCTCAGGGTTGTGAGATGGAGGCCTGCATCAGACTTTGTGCTGTGTATGGAACCTGCTTGGGATTCTCTGTCTCCCTCTCCCTCTGCTCCTCTTCTCCTGCTCTCTCTGACTCAAAAAAAAAAAAAAAAGTAATAAATAAAATGCCTATAAAAATGAAATGATACCCCATGTTTGTGGATTGGCAAACCATAATGAAATTCTCCCTAGGTTTGTATACAAACTCAGTGCAATTTCTTTTAAAATCCCAGCAAAATATTTACAGAAATTGATAAGATGATTCCAAAATTCATATGAAAGTACAAAGGTCCAATAATATCTAAAGCAACATTGAAAAAAATAGCTTGATGCACACAACCCAATATTAGGACTTATTGGAAAGCTATAGCAATAAAAAGAGTGCAGTACTGACACAGAATAATATACCGTCTGAAGGGACAAATAAAGTCCAGAAAGTGTTCAACACTTATAAGGTCACTTGACTTGTGACAAAGTGGTAAAGTAATTCTGTGAAAAAAAAAAAAATGAGCTTTTCAGTAAATTGTGTTTGGTCAATTGAATATTGACCCGGGGGGAAAAAGTGATATTACTATAATTATTTTCCATATACATCCACCCCGCTCTTTATACTAGCATTATCTACAATAGCCAAATTATCGACATAGCCCAAGTGTCCCTTGACTGATGAATGGATAAAAGAGGTGGTATACATATGCAGTGGAATATACTCAGCCATAAAAAAGAATGAAATCTTGCAATTTGCAATGACGTGGATGGAACTAGAGAATATTATGCTAAGCAAAATAAGTCAGTCAGAGAAAGACACATACCATATGATTTCACTGATATGTAGAATTTAAGAAAAAAATAAATGAACAAAGGGGAAAAAGAGAGAGAAAGAGAGACAGAGAGAGGCAAACTAAAAAGCAGACTCTTAACGATAGAAAACAAACTAATGGTTACCAGAAGGAAGGTGGTGGGGGATGGATTAAATAAGTGATGGGGATTAAGGAGTACACTTGTGATGAACACCTGGTGTTTTATGAAAGTGTCGAATCACTACATTATGCACCTGAAATTAATATTGCTCTGTATGTTAGCTGACTGGAATTTAAATAAAAACCTCAAAAAAAAAAAAAAAAGTGAAATTTGGCCTTACCTAATACAAGAAAAAAGAAGAATTTATTTGACCACTATTTGTGTTCTCTATGATTAAAAAAAAAAAAATGAGTAGAATTACTTAACTTAAATAATATGTTTGGAAAAAATCTATTCATTCATCCTTTCACATTATACCCAAACTTCCTCTTGTAAATGTTCATATAACCATGGCTAGAATTAGAGTAATCAAATGAAAATGTTGATTTTTCTAAATGTTATTTGTTGCCCTACTGTTTCTACTTTGTTTCAACATCTTCATTATTTTTTATAATGAGCATATATTATGCCCATAAAACAAATAAAGCAATTATTTAACAAACAAACAAGAAAAAAGATGGATTGCACCATAGGAAAAGAAATAATAAATTGATGTATGGTTATCCGATAATCTCATTCCATAACTTTACAAGTGACAAATTTACAGACATGATATTATTATACAGGTATGGCTTGTGAACCAAAAACAAATAAAATAACATTTTAAAACAAATAAAATACAAATAAACAAATAAAATATTATTTTTAACAAATAAATTATTTTATATTAAATTGAAAAACAAACAAAAACTCAAACAGCAATGTAAGAATAGTTTTTATGTAAAGATAATAGGTTAAAGATAAAGATTATTCTGACTCATAAGTAGGGCAGGCAGAAAGCTAAAAAGTGAAGACAAAGAAAGTAATTTCTGGGGTGCCTGGGTGGCTCAGTCGTTGGGCATCTGCCTTCGGCTCAGGTCATGATCCCAGGGTCCTGGGATCAAGCCCCACATTGGGCTCCCTGCTCGGCGGGAAGCCTGCTTCTCCCTCTCCCACTTCCTCTGCTTGTGTTCCCTCTCATTGGGTCTCTCTCTGTCAAATAAATAAATAAAATCTTAAAAAAAAAAATGTAGGAAGTGTGGAAATGTTTGGAGGAGAAATGGATCATGGGTGTTGTGGAAGGGAGGAAGCCAGAGGGAGGAGCATACAAGGGAATGCACAAGGAGAGCATCTCCCCAAAGCCATGGACTGAAAAATGAGAGGAGCTGAATATGGTGAGTTCTTGCAACCAGCAGCACTTAAAGCCTAAAATCTTAAAGGTCAGTGTGCTTGGCTGGATAAAGCCTGGAGGGCACTGCCCTGCTCCTGGAAAGACAGCAGGCAAACATCCCAGAGGCAGAGAGCTTGCAAACAGCAGTCTGAAGAATATCTGGGCACATAGTGGGACAATTAGTCACTCTTCTCAGAGTGTTTCCCTGAGAAGAAGCGTTCATAGAGATGCCTCTCTGGGAACAAAGGAGCTAGCTGGTGCCATTGTCCTCCCTTGCACCTCAGCATAAATACAGAGCCACCCGTGGGAAGCAACAAAGTGCTGACAGCAGCTGCCCAAGTTGCTTACACCAAGCCCCAACCCCCCGCACTCTGGCAGGACTGTCCTTCTCAGTCAACCCTGCCTCAGTCCCAGTGTGGTACGCCTACACCAGAAGGCCAGCACAAACCCCTGCCCACACCACATCTCACCACCAGAGAGTTGTGCAGGACCTCAGCTCTGGTGAAGTTGGCGTCAGTTATATCAGAAGCAGACCAGAGTACCCCTACTTAAAACTTGCCACATTCAGGCCAAGGACCAAACACTGACCACAGCAGGAGAGGAAAGCCTCCACAGATGACTGGCCTGAAGAGCAGCCAAAACATAACAGCAGAGTGCATATAGCATACAGCAGAGCCACTCCCTGAAGAGCCAGCCAGGCCCTGGGCAGTACATGACCTTTTCTCCATAAGGCCATGACTTTCATGGGCAGGAGACATAACTGGCTTTCTAACACACAGAAGGCAGAGACCTAGAAAAAAATGGGCAACATGGAGGAATTTATCCCAAATGAAAGAACAAGGTAAGACCACAGCCAGACATCGAAGCAAAACAGATATAAGTGACATGCCTGATGCAAAATTTAAAGCAACAATCACAAAGATACTCACTGGGCTTTAGAAAAAAATAGAAGACATTGTGAGGGAGACTCTTGCCATAGAAATACAAGGGTTAAAAAAGAATCAATCAGAGATGAAGAATACAATAAATGAGACTGGAAACAGACGATGCAGTGAACAGAAGTCTGGAAGAAGCAGAGCAACAAATTAGTGGTATAGAAAAAAAAAATAATGGAAAATAATGAAGTTGAACAAAAGACAGAAAGCAAAATTATGGAACACTAGAATAGACTCAGGGAATTGAGTGACTCCATCAAACATAATAATATTGATATTACAGAAGTCCCAGAAGAGATAAGGGAGCAGAATATTTATTTGAGGAAATCATAGCTGAAAACTTCCCTTACCTGGGGAAGGAAATAGACAGCCAGATCCAGGAGGCACAGAGAACTCCCATCAAAATCAACAAAAACAGGCCAACACCAAGACATATTGTAATCAAATTTGCAAAATATAGTGACAAAGAAAAAAATCTTAAAGTAGCAAGACAAAGGAGTCCTTAACTTACAAGGGAAAACCCATAAGTCTAGCTGGAGATTTTTCAACAGAAACTTGGCAAGCCAGAAAGAAGTGGCATGATATATTCAAAGTGCTAAAGGGAGAAAATCTATGGCTAAGATTAATCTATCCAGCAAGGCTACTATTCAGAATAGAGGGAGAGATAAAGAGTTTCCCAGACAAACAAAAACTAAAGAGGTTCATGACCACTAAACGAGCCCTGCAAGAAATATTAAAGGGGACTTGTTGAATGCAAAGGAGAGACCAAAAGTGACAAAGAAAAGATCAGAAAATGAAAATCTCCAGAAACTATAAATAAGTAATAAAATGTCAATAAATACATAGCTATCAATAATTACTTTGAATGTAAATAGACTAAATGCTCCAATCAAAAGACACAGAGTGACAAAATGGATAAAAAACAAGACCCATTTATAAGTATCTACAAGAGACTCATTTTACACTAATAGACACCTGCATATTAAAAGTGAGGGAGTGGAATCTTTCAATAGTTACCCTGAATGTAAACGGGCTCAATGCCCCAATCAAAAGACACAGGCTATCAGATTGGATTAAAAAACAAGACCCATTGATATGTTGTCTGCAAGAGACTCATTTTAGAACCAAAGACAGCCCCAGATTGAAAGTGAGGGGGTGGAAAACCATTTACCATGCTAATGGACACCAAAAGAAAGCTGGGGTGGCAATCCTTATATCAGACAAATTAGATTTCAAACCAAAGACTGTAATAAGAGATGAGGAAGGACACTATATCCTACTTAAAGGATCTATCCAACAAGAAGATCTAACAATTGTAAATATCTATGCCCCTAACATGGGAGCAGCCAATTATATAAGGCAATTAATAACAAAAGCAAAGAAACACATCGACAACAATACAATAATAGAGGGGGACTTTCACACCCCCCTCACTGAAATGGACAGATCATTTAAGCAAAAGATCAACAAGGAAATAAAGACTTTAAATGACAACTGGACCAAATGGACTTCACAGACATATTCAGAACATTCCACCCCAAAGCAACAGAATACACATTCTTCTCTAGTGCCAATGGAACATTCTCCAGAATAGATCACATCCTAGGTCATAAATCAGGTCTCAACCAGTACCAAAAGATTGGGATCATTCCCTGCCTATTTTCAGATGACAATGTTTTGAAACTAGAACTCAATCACAAGAGGAAAGTCGGAAAGAACTCAAATACATGGAGGCTAAAGAGCATCCTACTGAAGAATGAATGGGTCAACCAGGAAATTAAAGAAGAATTAAAAAAATACATGGAAACCAATGAAAATGAAAACACAACTATTCAAAATCTTTGGGATGCAGCAAAGGCAGTCCTAAGAGGAAAGTATAGAGCAATACAAGCCGTTCTCAAGTACACAACCTAACCCTCCACCTAAAGGAGCTGGAGAAAGAACAGCAAATAAAGCCTAAACCCAGCAGGAGAAGATCAGAGCAGCAATCAATGAAATAGACACTAAAAGAACAGTAGAACAGATCAACGAAACTAGGAGCTGGTTCTTTGAAAGAATTAACAAGATTGATAATCCCCTGGCCAGACTTATCAAAAAGAGAAGAGAAATGACCCAAATCAACAAAATCATGAATGAAAGAGGAGAGATCACAACCAACACCAAAGAAATACAAACAATATAAGAACATATTATGAGCAACTCTATGCCAGCAAATTAAATAACCTGGAAGAAATGGATGCATTCCTAGAGATGTATCAACTACCAAAACTGAACCAGGATGAAATAGAAAACCTGAACAGACCTATAACCACTAAGGAAATTGAAGCAGTCATCAAAAATCTCCCAAAAAACAAAAGCCCAGGGCCAGATGGCTTCCCAGGGGAATTCTACCAAACAGTTCCAGAAGAATTAATACCTATTCTTCTGAAACTGTTCCAAAAAATAGAAATGGAAGGAAAACTTCCAAACTCATTTTATGAGGCCAGCATTACCTTGATCCCAAAACCAAAGACCCCATCAAAAAGGAGAATTACAGACCAATATCCCTGATGAACATGGATGCAAAAATTCTCACCAAAACACTAGCCAATAGGATCCAACAGTACATTAAAAGGATTATTCACCACGACCAAGTGGGATTTATCCCTGGGCTGCAAGGTTGTTTCAACATCCGCAAATCAATCAATGTGATACAATACATTAGCAAAAGAAAGAACAAGAATCATATGATCCTCTCAATAGATGCAGAAAAAGCTTTTGACAAAGTACAGCATCCTTTCTTGATCAAAACTCTTCAGAGTATAGGGATCGAGGGTACATACCTCAGTATCATAAAAGCCATCTATGAAAAACCTACAGCGAATATCATTGTCAATGGGGAAAAACTGAGAGCTTTCCTCCTAAGGTCAGGAACGCGGCAGGGATGTCCACTATCACCACTGCTATTCAACATAGTATTGGAAGTCCTAGCCACAGCAATCAGACAACAAAAAGAAATCAAAGGCATCCAAATTGGCAAAGAAGACATCAAACTCTCACTCTTTGCAGATGATATGATACTTTATGTGGAAAATCCCAAAGACTCCACCCCAAAACTGCTAGAACTCATACAGGAATTTAGTCAAGTGGCAGGATATAAAATCAATGCACAGAAGTCAGTGGCATTCCTATACACCAACAACAAGACAGAAGAAAGAGAAATTAAGGAGTCGATCTCAATTACAATTGCACCCAAAACCATCAGACTAAATCTAACCAAAGAGACAAAGGATCTGTACTCAGAAAACTATAAAATACTCATGAAAGAAATTGAGGAAGACACAAAGAAATGGAAAAACGTTCCATGCTCATGGATTGGAAGAACAAATATTGTGATGATGTCAATGCTACCTAGAGCAATCTACACATTCAGTGCAATCCCCATCAAAATACCATCCACTGTTTTCAAAGAAATAGAACAAATCATCCCAAAATTTGTATGGAACCAGAAAAGACCCCGCATACCCAGAAGAATGTTGAAAAAGAAAAGCAAAGCCAGCAGCATCACAATTCCAGACTTCCAGCTCTATTACAAAGCTGTCATCATCAAGACAGCATGGTACTGGCACAAAAACAGACACATAGATCAATGGAACAGAAGAGAGAGCCCAGAAATGGACCCTCAACTCTATGGTCAACTCATCTTTGACAAAGCAGGAAAGAATGTCCAATGGAACAAAGACAGTCTCTTCAACAAATGGTGTTGGGAAAATTAGATAGCCACATGCAGAAGAATGAAACTGGACCATTTCCTTACACCACACACAAAAATAGACTCCAAATGGTTGAAAGACCTCAATGTGAGACAGGAGTCCATCAAAATCCTAAAGGAGAACACAGGCAGCAACCTCTTTGACCTCAGCTGAAGCAACTTCTTCCTAGAAACATCGCCAAAGGCAAGGGAAGCAAGGGCAAAAACTATTGGGACTTCATCAAGATAAAAAGCTTTTGCAAAGCAAAGGACACAGTCAACAAAACCAAAAGACAACCAACAGAATGGGAGAAGAGATTTGCAAATGACATATCAGATAAAGGGCTAGTATCCAAAATCTATAAAGAACTCATCAAACTCAACACCCACAGAACAAAGAATCCAATCAAGAAATGGGCAGAAGACATGAACAGACATTGTTCCAAAGACGACATCCAAATGGCCAACAGACACATGAAAAAGTGCTCAATATCGCTCAGCATCAGGGAAATCCAAATCAAAACCTCAATGAGATACCACCTCACACCAGTCAGAATGGCTAAAATTAACAAGTCAGGAAACGACAGATGTTGGCGCGGATGCGGAGAAAGGGGAACCCTCCTACACTGTTGGTGGGAATGCAAGCTGGTGCAGCCACTCTGGAAAACTGTATGGAGGTTCCTCAAAAAGTTGAAAATAGAGCTACCATATGATCCAGCAATTGCACAGCTGGGTATTTACCCCAAAGATACAAAAGTAGGGATCCGAAGGGGTATGTGCACCCCGATGTTCATAGCAGCAATGTCCACAATAGCCAAACTGTGGAAAGAGCCAAGATGTCCATCAACAGATGAATGGATAAAGAAGAAGTGGTATATATATACAATGGAATATTATGCAGCCATCAAAAGGAATGAGATCTTGCCATTTGCAACAACGTGGATGGAACTGGAGGGTATTATGTTGAGCGAAATAAGTCAAACAGAGAAAGACATGTATCATATGATCTCACTGATATGAGGAATCTTAATTGTAGGAAACAAACTGAGGGTTGCTGGAGTGGGGTTGGGGTGGGAGGGATGGGGTGACTGGGTGATAGACACTGGGGAGGGTATGTGCTCTGGTAAGCGCTGTGAATTGTGCAAGACTATTGAATCTCAGATCTGTACCTCTGAAACAAATAATGCAATATATGTTAAGAAAAAATAAAAAGAAGAAGAAGAAGGTAGCGGGAAGGGAAGAATGAAGCGGGGGAAATCGGAGGGGTAGACGAACCATGAGAGACGATGGACTCTGAAAAAGAAACTGAGGGTTCTAGAGGGGAGGGGGTGGGAGGATGAGTTAGCCTGGTGGTGGGTATTGAGGAGGGCACATTCTGCATGGAGCACTGGGTGTTATGCACAAACAATGAATCATGGAATACTTCATCTAGAACTAATGATGTAATGTATGGGGATTAACATAAGAATAAAAAAAAAGTGAGGGAGTGGAGAAACATTTATCATGAATATGGATGACAGAAGAAAGACAGAATAGCAATATTTATATTAGACAAACTAGACTTTAAAAGAAAGACTGAAAAAAAGACACAATAATAGTAGGGAAATTTAGCGCCCCATTTACATCAATGGACAAATCATCCAAAAAGAAAATAAATAAGAAAACAATGCTTTGAATGATATACTGGAACTGATGGACTTAGCAGATATATTCCAAACATTTCACCCTAAAACAGCAGAATACACATTCTTTTGAAGTACATGTGGAACATTCTCCAGAGTAGATCATATATTAGGTCACAAAACAGACCTCAACAAATACATAAAGATTGAAATTATACCATGTAACATTTTGACCACAGCACTATGAAACTAGAAATCAACCACAAGAAAAAAAAAAAAAAATTGGAAAGACCACAAATACATGGAGATTAAACAACATGTTACTAAACAATGAATGGGTCAACCAGGAAATCAAAGAAGAAATAAAAAATATATGGAAACAAATGAAAATGAAAAAACAATGGTCCAAAACCATTAGGATGCAGCAAAAGTGGTTCTAATAGGGAAGTTGATAGCAATACCTCAAGAAACAAGAAAAATCTCAAATAAACAACTTAACCTTACACCTAAAGGAGCTAGTAAAAAAAACAACAAATGAAGTCTAAAACCAGAAGAAGGAAGTAATAATAAAGATTAGAGCAGAAATTAATGCTATAAAAATTAAAAAAAAAAACAATAGAACAGATTAATTAAGCCAGCTGCTAGTTCTTTGAAAAATTAAATAAAATTGATAAACCTCTAGCCAGACTTCTCAAAAAGAAGAGAAAGGACCCAAATAAATAAAATCACAAATGAGAGGAAAAATAATAATCAACACCACAGAAATACAAACAAGTTGAAGAGAATATTATGAAAAACAATATGCCAAAAAGTTGGACAACCTGAAGAAATGTATAAATTACCAAATTACATATAAATTACCAAAACTAAAACAAGAAGAAATAGAAAACTTGAATAGACATAACCAGCAAATAAATAGAATCAGTAATCAAAAACTCCCAACAAATAAAAATCCATGGCCAAATGGCTTCAAAGGCAAATTCTGCCAAACATTTAAAGAAGAGTTAATATCTATTTTTCTTAAACTATTCCAAAAAAAAAAAAAAGAAGAAGAAGAAGAAGAAAGAAAAGGGAGGGAAACTTCCAAATTCATTCTACGAGGCCAGCATTATTCTGACACCAAAGTTAGATAAAGACATCACCAAAAAAAAAAAAAAAAGAGAGAGAGAGAGAGGGGGAAATATGGGCCAATATCCCTAATGATTACGGACGCAAAAATTCTCAATACAATACTAGCAAACTGAATCCAATGATACATTAAAGAAATCATTCACCACTGACTCTCAAGTGGAATTTATTCTTGGGTTGTAAGGGGTGGTTCAATACTCACACATCAATCAACGTGATAAACCACATTAATAAAAGAAAGGATAAAAACCATGTGATCCTTTCAATATATACCGAAAAAGCATTTGACAAAGTACAACACTCATTCATGATAAAAACACTCAACAAAGTGGGTTTAGAGGGAATATATCTCAACATAATAGAGGTCATCTATGAGAAACCCACAGCTCATATTATCCTCAACGGTTCCTCTACAGTCAGGAATAAGACAGGGATGTCCACCCTCATCAATGTTAATTAACATAGTACTGGAAGTTCTAGCCACACTAATCAGACAAGAAAAATCAATAAAAGGCATCCAGATCAGAAAGGAAGAAGTAAAACTTTCACTAGTTGCAGATGACATTATACTATATATAGAAAACTCAGAACACTCCTAGAACTGATACATGAATTCAGTAAAGTTGCAGGATACCAAATCAATGTACAGAAATCTGTTGCATTTCCATACCATAATAATGAAGCAGCACAAAGAGAAGTTAAGGAATCGATTCTATTTACAATTGCACCAAAAACAGTAAGATACCTAAAAACAAAACAAAACAAAACAAAAAACAGTAAGATACCTAAGAATAAACCTAACCAGAGGTGAAAGATATGGACTCTAAAACTATAAAACACTCATGAAAGAAATTGAAGATGACACCAAGAAATGGAAAGACATCCCATACTCATGGAATGGAAGAGGAAATATTGTTAAAATGTCTATACTACTCAAAGCAATCTACACATTTGATGAAATCCCTATCAAAATACCATCAACACTTTTCACAGAGCTAGAACAAACAATCCTAACATTTGTTTGGAAATACTAAAGACCCCCAGTAGCCAAAGAAATCTTGTAAAAGGAGGCATCACAATTCTGGGCTTCAAGGTTATATTATAAAGCCATAGTGATCAGGACAGTATGGTACAGGCAGAAAAACAGATATATAGATCAATGGAACAAAATAGAAAACCCAATTTGTCTTCAACAAAGGAGGAAAGAATATCCAATGGGAAAAAGATAGTCTCTTCAACAAATGGTATTGGGAAAATATGACAGAAACATGTAAAAGAAAGAAATGGTACCACTTTCTTACACCAAACAAATTCAAAATGGATTAAGTACCTAAATGTGAGACCTGAATCCATAAAAATACAATAGGAGAACACAGGCAGTAACCTCTTTGACATTAGTTGTAGCAACTTCTTCCTAAACATGTCTCCTGAGGCAAGAGAAACAAAAGCAAAAATGATCTATTGGTACTTCATCAAAATGAAAAGTTTCTGCACAATGAAGGAAACAATCCACAAAACTAAAAGGCATATCTTGGTTTCCACTAAGGTCATGACCTCTGGGTTGTGAGATTGAGCCCCATGTCAGGCTCTGCACTGAGCATGAAGCTTGTTTGGGATTTTCGTTCTTCCTCTCTCTCTGTGCCCTTCCCTGTTCACACACTCTTTCTCTCTCTAAACAAAAACAAAAGCAAAAACAAAAGCAGCTAAAATTCCTTAAACTAATAAAGTTAGCCATATTTTTATGTATTATAGAAAGAATGCTGTAGAGAGCACTTTAAAAAGAAATCATCTAGAAACTGTCATTTTAACATTTGAAGCAAGTGGCATATATCTGTCTATAAGCAAGGCAAGGTTAGAGAGTTACAATTTTATTTTTCTATTTTTATGCAACTTTATCAAGAAGACCAAAGTCAAGACAACGCTGACAATTTGCTGACTATATCTAGGCCTGTTGAGAGAAGTCACTATTATCCATAAAAGTATGTTTATATGTTGTGTTTTGTGACAGATATATAATTTAATAGATATGAAATAAATTATTTATCAATAGCACATTTTTATTAATGTATATGTCAATTAGCATCAGTTATTGCATTTTATTCATATTAAGTATTTATTAGTATTAGTATACAATATTTACTAAAGTTAAACTTTTTTTTTTTAAAGATTTTATTTATTTATTTGACAGAGAGAGACACAGTGAGAGAGGGAACACAAGCAGGGGGAGTGGAGAGGGAGAAGCAGGCTTCCGGCTGAGCAGGGAGCCCGAAGTGGGGCTCGATCTCAGGAACCTGGGATCATGACCTGAGCCGAAGGCAGACGCTTAAAGCCTGAGCCACCCAGGCACCCCTCAACTTTTTTTTAAAGGTTTTAGGGGAGCCTGGGTGGCTCAGTCTGTTAAGTTTCTGTCTTTGGCTCAGGTCATCATCTGATCAGTCCTGCATCGCGCTCCCTGCTGAGAGGAGAGCCTGCTTCTCCCTCTGCCTCTGCCCCTGCTTGTACACTCTCTCTCTCGCTCACTCTCTCTCTCTCAAATAAATAAATAAAATCTTTTTTTAAAAGATTTTTGTAAAATTTTATTTTCTTATGTTATGTTAGTCACCACACAGTACATCATTAATTTTTGATGTAGTGTTCCAGAATTCATTGTTTTCGTATAACACCCAGTGCTCCATGCAGTATGTGCCCTCCTTAATACCCATCACCAGGTTCACCCATCCTCCCACCCACCTCCCCTCTAAAATCCTCAGTTTGTATTTCAGAGTCGATAGTCTCTCATGGTTCATCTCCCCCTCCGGTTCCCCCCCCCTTCATTTTTCCCTTCCTTCTCCTAATGTCCTCCATGCTATTCCTTATGTTCCACATATAAGTGAAACCATATGATAATTGGTTTTCTCTGCTTGACTTATTTCACTTAACATAATCTCCTCCAGTTCTATCCATATTGATGCAAAAGTTGGGTATTCATCCTTTCTGATGGCTGAGTAATATTCCATTGTATATATGGACCACATCTTCTTTATCCATTCATCTGTTGAAGGGCATCTCAGCTCTTTCCACAGTTTGGCCATTGTGGACATTGCTGCTATGAACATTGGGGTGCATATGGCCCTTCTTTTCACTACATCTGTGTCTTTGTGGTAAATACCCAAGAGTGCAATTGCTGGGTCATAGGGTAGCTCTATATTTAATTTTTTGAGGCACCTCCACACTGTTTTCCAAAGTGGCTGTACCAACTTGCTTTCCCACCAACAGTGTAAAAGTGTTCTCCTTTCTCCACAACCTCTCCAACATGTGTTGTTTCTTGCCTTGTCAATTTTTGCCATTCTAACTGGTGTAAGGTGGTATCTCAATGTGGTTTTGATTTGAATTTCCCTGATGGCTAATGATGATGAACATTTTTTCATGTGTCTGTTAGCCATTTGTATGTCTTCTTTTGAGAAGTGTCTGTTCATATCTTCTGCCCATTTTTTGACTTGATTATTTGTTTTTTGGGCATTGAGTTTGAGAAGCTCTTTATAGATCTTATTTACTTATTTGAGAAAGAGAGAAAGTGTGTGAGTGGTGGGAGGGGCAGAGAGGGATGGAGAGAGAAACTTGAGCAGACTTGGCACTGAGCATGGAGCCTATCATAGGACTTGATCCCATGACCCTGAGATCATGACCTGAGCCAAAACCAAGAGTAAGACGTTTAACTGGCTGAGCCACCCAGGCACCCCTAAAATTCAAATTTTAATTAACAATTCAATGTTCAAAATCCTTGGGTGTGGCTGCGTTATTAATTTTGTGAATGCACTTTAAGTAAAATGGTGTATGCTGGATCCTGGCTCAGGTAGTTAAAAACTCTTAGTTAACTCTTCATGTCTCTCTTCTTCCCCTATCTCAGCCAAGGAGACCACAGTTATCTGTTGGAACCACCTGATAGAAGCAGATAGCTCTGAATCATCACAGGGAGAAAGATGTTATAGAGAATCCTCAAAACCTAAGATGGACTTTGTGTGAGCAAGAAATATATGTTCATCTGTAAGCCACTGAGATTTCTGGTTTTATTTGTTACTGTGGCATAACTTAGTCCAATCTAGCTAGTATGTCCTTCATCTCTCTGATAAAGAAGAAAAACTATTCAAGTGGAAGAATTAAGTGAAATATGCAGTTATAGATGGCCCTAAAGATCCCTGCCTCTTATTATTCAAACTCTGGTTTAATCCCCTCCCCTTGCATGTGGGTTTGATCTAGCGACTTGCTTCAGATCATCAAATACCTGCCCGGGAGAGTTGGTGAAGAATCACTGGGGAAAAGACCATGAAAAGAAGATGGCATGATCCCAATAGTTCTTATGTGGTGGAAAAGAGAAATACTAAAACATTTTAATATTTACTATATAAAGTATTAGTGAGAAACTGTTGTGAGGTAAATCCGTACAATATTTTCAGAAGGTAATTTGGCAGTATATATGAATAATTAAATTGTACAGATTCTTTGGCCCAGCAATTTCACTTCTAGAAATTTATCCTCCAGGAATAATTGGGTACAGGTGAAAATGTATGTGTTCAAGAATGTGTATTGAAAAATTAGTGGGAGATTATAAATAACCTAAATATTCAATACTAGGGAATTGTTCAAATAGTCAATTATTTCAGTCATATTAGAATGCTATATACTTTTAAGAATAGATAGATAGATTTATATATCTTGACATGATATGATAGGTTCTTTGGTAGGCAGCCTCTGAGATGGCCCTAAAGATTCCTGCCTCTTATTATTCAAATTCTGGTTTAATCCCCTCCCCTTGCATGTGGGTTTGATCTAGTGACTTGCTTCTACTTAATAGATACGGCAAAAGTAATAGATGACACTTCTGAAGTTAGTTTCTAAAAAGATTTGCTTCTGTCTTGCTCTGTATTGCTCTCACTGACTTGCTTTCAGGAAAGTCAGGTGCTATATTGCAAGCTGACCTATGGAGAGGTCCATATGTCTCTCACCATACCTGGCACATGATAGACCTTAAAAAGATAGGTGTTGAATATTTTTATTTATGTATTCATAAATGATAATATTTACTGAGTATCTATTTGTGAGGCATTGTGAAGCTCTGGAGATACAATGCTGAACTAGGGGACACAGACCTTCCTCTTGTAAAGAGTACAGCCTAGGAAGGAAGACCAACATTGAGAAAGCAAAGAGAACAGACTGTGGGAGAGTTGTGGGGTGGGAATAATCTAAGACTTTTAGGGGAAATGAGTAATGGTGGCTTAAGTAGAGTGAGGGAGAAGGAGATGGTAAAACATGAGGCTGAAGAGGTGGGCAGAAGCCACATGAAGACCTTGATTGAGTGCCATGTGAATTCACAGAAAGAATTTTGAGCAGGCAGGAGGGCATCATTTTGCTTATTTTCTTTATTATATAGACATAATTGACATATAACATTATATTAGTTTCAGGTATAGAACAAAATGATTCCATATTTGTGTTATTGTGAAATAATCACTGCAGTAAGTCTAGTTAACATCTATCACTATACATCATCACAATTTTTTTTCTTGTGATAGATCTTAAAGATATTAAGTTCTATTCTTTTAGCAACTTTCAAATATGCAATACACTATTAACTACAGCCCCCATGCTATACATACACCCCATGACTTATTGATTTTGTAGTTGGAAATTTACACTGTTTAACTACTTCCTCCCATTTCACCCCACCTCTGCTTCAGGTAACCACCAATCTGTTCTCTGCATCCATGAGCTCAGTTTTTTTGTTTGTTTGGTTGGTTGGTTGGTCAGGTATGTTTTTAGATTCCACATATAAGTGAGATCAAATGGCATTTGTCTTTGTGTGAATTATTTCACTTAGCATAACACCTTTAAGATTCATCCATGTTGTTGCAAAGGGCAAGATTTCATTATTTTTTATAGGTAAATAATATTCCAGTGTGCGTATGTGTGTGTGTGTGTGTGTGAAATATTCTTGATCCACTCATCCATTAATGGATACTTAGGTTGCTTCCATATGTTGGCTATTGTAAACAATGCTTCAATGAACATGAAGATGCATATATCTTTTTGAGTTAGTGTTTTCATTTAATAAATACCCAGATAATACAGATAAATACCCAGAAATGGAACTGCAAGATCACATAGTAGTTCTATTTTCAACTTTTTGAGGAACCTCCAAACTGTTTTCCATAGTGGCTGCACCAATTTACATTCCCAGCAACAGTGTATGAGTGTTCTCTTTTCTCCACATACTCACTGATGCTTGTTATTTCTTGTGTTTTTAATAATAGCCATTCTGACAGGTATAAGGTGATAACACATTGTGGTTTTGATTTGCATTTGATTAGTGATGTTGAGCATTTTTAATCTGCCTGTTGGCCATCTGTAGATCTTCTTTAGGAAAAAAAAAAAAGTCTATTCAGATCCTCTGCCCATTTTTTAGTTGGACTGTTTCTTTTTTTTTCCTATGGAGTTTTGAGTTCTTTATATATTTTGGATATTAACCCCTTAGCAGATAGATGATTTGCAAATATTTTCTTCCATTTGGTATGTTGCCTTTTCATTTTGTTGATGGTTTCCCTTACCGTGCAGAAGCTTTTTAGTTTGATGTAGTCTCACTTATTTAATTTTGCATTTGTTGTCTTTGCTTTTGGTGTCTAATCCAAAATATCATTGTCAAGACCAATGTCAAGGAGCTTGCCACCTATGTTTTAAGTTTTATGGTCTTACATTTAAATCTTTGATTCATTTGATTTTGATCAATTGATTTTTTTTTTTTTTTGGTATGGTATAAGATAGTGGTCAGCTTTCATTCTTTTGCATGTGATTTTCCAGTTTCCCCAGCACCATTTATTGAAGAGACTGCCCTTTCCCCCATTGTATATTCTTTTTTTTTTTTTTTTCTGAGAGAGAGAGAGCACGAGTGGGGAGAGGAGCAGAGGGAGAGAGAGTCTTAAGAAGACTCCATGCTGAGCACAGAGCTCGATTCAGGACTCAATCCCACAACCCTGACATCATGACTTGAGCTGAAATCAAGAGTCAAAAGCTTAACAGACTAAGCCACCCAGGCACCTCATCCCATTTTATATTCTTGTCTGCTTTCTCATAAATTAATAAATGCATGGGTTTATTTCTGGTATCCCCATTCTGTTCCATTGATCTATGTGTTTGCCTTTTTGCCAACATCATACTGTTTTGAATACTATTGCTTTGCAATATAGCTTAAAATCAAGAAGTGTTATACCTCCAGCTTTGTTCTTTCTGTGGATGTTCAGGGTCTTTTATGGTTCCATACAAATTTTAGATTTTTTTTTTTTTTTGCCAAATGTGAAACAATTTATAAAGATATTTTCATCAATAAGTATGTTGCTATGTTATTTCTAAACTTATTTTTATTAGAAATATTAGGAAAAATGGCATATGGTTAACAACAGTATGGAAAAAATCATGGTGTTCCAACTAAAGAACATACAGCGTTATTTCTAAATTTACAAATACGAAGGGTATGTGCAAATGAGAATATGGTTTATAATTAACACACATGTTTTCTTTTCTTTTTTTTTAATACACATGTTTTCTTGACATGGTGGCAACTACTATAATTATTACCTCTGATTGGATGGGAGCTCCAAGGCAGATTTTGTTTTTTGACCTTTACTGAAGCCATGTTCCCAGTCTCTTCCAACGGAGTCTGAGACTTTTCTTCTAATGTTCAGCTTCTCGTGGAAGATGGTCCCTGCCTAACCGCAAGGTGTAATTTTTGCTTAATCTAAACCAAATTATGATAATTATCTTTCTCTCAGTGTAGAATAATTTGACAAAGTTTATCAATGTACTTAGTACCCTGGCTGACAAAATATATGAACACCTCTTTGGGTGTGTGTAAGAACTTTTTTCTCCCTGATGAAAGAAGACATGCTTAAAAATATTTTTAAGCATTTTGACTGAGATTGTGAGAATCTGATACCTAGGGTTGTGGAAACCATCCTTTAGTCATGGGAAGATAAGCCTGAAGACACATTAAATGTACTGAGGGTACAAAACAGAAATATCAGTGACATCTAGGGCCTTGATGATTTATTGAAGAGACTGCCCTTTCCCCCATTGTGTGTCAATTTGGGTGTGTCAATTAATTAATCCTGGAATCATATTTCCCAGAATGTCTTGTTACCTGTGATATTAAACTCCTCGCTGTTTAAGATATTGACCCCCTTTTAGGAAATCTATTACTTGAAGCCAAAAGCACATCAACTGATGATACAACCACCACCACCACCACAACAGAAACAGTAAACATTTTATCAGTGAGGTAGGATAAGATGTAGAGAAATGTTCATATTTAAGCTGAGTTTTTGTTTTTAATGTTATGCAATAAAAATGATAAGACTATATGGCACCAAGAACACAAAATATTCCTGATATCCATCACCCGTTGAAAAGGGGGCCTTACAGATTCATTCCTTCACATTGCAGATGGAGAAACCACAATTTCAAGAGGCTTCCTTACTTATCTAAGATCTCAAACCAGCTGGTAGTAAAGCAAACTTATCTATCTCAGAATCAAATAGATTAAATATACCACCACTACCCTGAAATAACATAGAGGAAGGCTTCATATGAGCTAGCAATTTGATAGAATGAGAAAACTGGTGTACTTCTAGACTAAATTGATAAAAAAATAAAATTAGGGTACAGTGGTGGTGAGGGTCCCTGAGACTAGCATCAGTTTTACTGGATCTCTAGAGGACTCACAGCACTCATTATAGTCATACTCATGACTAGGATGTATTATAACAAAAAGATATAGGGTAGAATCAGCAAAGGAAAAGGTACATGAGGTGAAGTCTGGGGGAAACCAGGCTCAGGCTTTCTGAGTCCTGTCCAAGCAGAGGCACAGAGTCCATGACAGATACACATTACAGACTCAGTGCCCAGAGTTTTCCCCGTGGCACATACCAAAATTTCAGACACCCAGAAAGAAAGCATGCTCAGCATGACAAAGATTCTATCTTTACAAATTTTAGTCAGACTGGGCCCTTCATAGTAAAACCTAGTTTTAGGGAGAATCTTGCAAAGTCAGTTTAGCAAGAATCCTTCCACCCTCATATCTGATAAGTCTCATCATCTAATTAGGCTCCTCATCCCCCCATTGGCCCCCCAGCTGATGGCTGTTCACCCTGGCTTGCATTCAGCAAGAATCCTCTTGGGTCAGTTTAGCAAGAACCCCTTTCACACCTGATGATTCTGCTTAGTAATTTTCTCCCCACTAACTCCCACTCTGGTCCTTGGCTATAAATCCACACTGTCCATGCTGCCTTTGCAGGTTAAATCCAATCTCTCTCTTCTACTGAAATTCTATTATAATGTTGCCTATATCTTTTGTGATAGTCCTCCCCTTGAATAAAGCCTTCCTTACCATGTTTTAACAAATTTCATGAAATCTTTCTTTCTTTGATAAGCATAAAACCACAATGTTCGCCCAAACCATTTAGGCATAGTGAGCTACTCCTATCAGATATGGGAATAGTAGGAATCCTCCTGAAATCCAAGTTCCCAGACACCACGAAGGGCCAATCTGTAAACAGGCTTTTAGAATAAGCAGTTAGGCCTACTGTATCAACTCACTTATGTATGGTGGGAAAGAAGTAATGGAATCTCAATTATATGCAAAAGCCTGGACTTCAGCAGAGTCTTCCGTTATTTTGGGTTTCCCATAGTTAAATAAGAGTGATATTACAAAGATATTTCAATGTTGAGCTTCCAAGGTGTAAAGTACACTGAAAACATGATAAAAATAAAAAATCCATGACAATTTTCTCAGTTAATGCTCTTTAAACCAGACAAGAAGAAGGAAGGCAATTGTGGACAAATAAAAATATATATTTACTGTTTTCAAAGACCAGATAAAGGGGCATCTAAATGAGGCATTCAAAAATGTGTGAGCAGCTGAAATGTCCTGTAGTAATTATTAACCAATTCTCCCGGTAATCAATTAATCTGGAATGAAACACACCAGTATGCGTTAGCATGTAAATGAAAGTCCTTTGGTCCTACAAATGCAGTGTTTTTATTTCCACTGACATCCCATATTTCCAAGTTCTTAAATGATTTTAACGGGTGTCATCCCTGTGACATTTTCTCAAGGTTAACGTTTCTTTACTCCTAACACTTTGCTGACTACATGTCCCCACAAATAGGCAAGACCAAACACAGGTGACAAGGGAGAGTGCAGAGGTACTCATCTATCCATTTAGAAGAGGTTTAAAGTTCCGATTTAAAAAATTACAATGCAAGAAGGAAAAAAAAACATAAAACAAAAAAAACAGAAATGGTCTTAAGTCATTTTGTTTTTTAATCTAGAGTAGCTTTGAACTCCCACATGCATACGCAAACATATGAGCTTAGAAACATCCTGGCTATAATATGCTATGCCGTGGATGTTTTAAGGATGTAAAGTTTTGCGTAGCTATTATATAGCCAATGTTGACATTTTTAAATTTGGTAGAAACAAAGAATTATTGCCAAACAATTATGGCTAAACTCTACATTAATTGATTAATTTTTAAATTTAATAAAAATAGTTCTTTTATTTTTTTGTGCTAATTAATCCATAAACAAGAAGGATGAGCTAATATAATTGCCTTTTAGAGGATGATGTTTACTTTTCTTTGCCACATACTTAACAGCCTTTTTACTTTTGTCTTTCTTAGGACAACATGCACAAAATGATAACGCATTCCACAAATTATTTGGCAGCTGGTGGTAGTATATTTAAGTCCATTAAATTAAGAGGCAACTCACCAACCTGCCCTCCCCCCAAATTACACTATAAAGATAGGAGTAACAGTTCATAAAGCTGAATTTTTGCACAAACTATTAGATTCAGAGTTTGAGACACATAGACAAATTATTCTTTTTTGTTCTGCTTCACAACAGGATGTCATTGCTGTGGGGGAAATGTGCCCACATTAAAACAGCAAATTGATTTTTGATGAAATAAAGCTACCTGTATCCTAGAGAAAATGTGAGGCTTACTGAAGATGGGATTAAGCAGAAAAGTATAACACCTGTGGAAATACAACTAAAAAGACCCCCATTAGAGACTCTGAGAAACAAACTGAGGGTTCTAGAGGGGAGGGGGATGGGAGGATGGGTTAGTCTGGTGATGGGTATTAAAGACGGCATGCACTGCATGGAGCACTGGGTGTTATATGCAAACAATGAATCATGGAACACTACATCAAAAACTAATGAAGTAATGTATGGTGATTAACATAACATAATAAAATAATAAAAAAGATTATTAAAAAGAAGAACCCCATTAGAGATGCAAGTTTGTTCTGTGACACATGTGAATCTTCTTATCATAAATTATTTTTAAAAAATAGTGAGGTAAAGATAAAAATAAAGGGAATTATTCTTTAATAAAAAGTGTTACAGAGATGCCTGGGTGGGTCAGATGGTTAAGCGTCTGCCTTCAGCTCAGGTTATGATCTCGGTGTCCTGGGATCGAGCCCCAAGTAGGGCTCCCTGGTAAAACAGGGAGTCTGTTTCTTCCTCTCCCTCTGCCCCTCCACCGGGCTTGTGTGTTGTCTCTCTCCCTCTCTCTCTCAAATACATAAATAAAATCTTTTTAAAAAGGTGTTACAATAATACAAATAAATCTCTGAAACTTTTTAAATTTAAAATGATAAACCTCTGTTGTCAGCTTTGACATCTAAAGAGATTAGAAGGTGTCACCTCTGTCCTCACAAGGACAATTTTATGACAACAGCTTTCCTTGGACCCATCAGGGAACTGAGATTATAGGGCAAACCACTATCCCAAAATCAGACTGTCACAACTCAGATCTGCTTTCCTGGAGTTGCTGGAACTATAAACTCTTAGGAACACTTAAATGATAATTTTGAACTACACCGAAGGCTGAATAAGAACTAATGTGAGAGAGATAAACAAGTGTGTTGGAGGTCTTAGGAGGTCTCTACACTTTTGTGTGTTTACACACCAGGCATTATATCAGATTTTATGGTAAAGATCTGAGAAGGGTTCCTCCTGGTTCTGGAAGGGGGTGTGAAAGAGCAACCATTGTGAGATGTGTCCAGTGCTCCTTCACAAAGGCCTACTCTTCAGGGGAAAGTCCTTTGCAAGACCTCTATCCCACCTGCAGGATTGGGCATTTTTCCAAGTGCAGCCCCATTAGCCTTATGATCTATCCTAATAGGAGGGAGGTGAGCTACACTGCTGCACGATCACTTATGAAGGTCATAGTCTGAAGACACAGGCCACCAAAAGACAGATTTAATCATAATTATAGAATGATACCCCTGGCCCATACCTTGCAGCAACACCAATAGGACTCCTGAACAATAATGATGGATTACAAATGAAAGTGCTGTAATGTTCAGATGCTCTTGGCAGAGGAGTACTGGGAAAGCCCCAAATAAGTAGAAAAAATAACAGCAGGAAAACTGGAGGAATTTTAACCCCCTGGCACCTGCAGTTATAGCAAACATCAAACTCAGCACATCCCCAAGAAAGATTGATATAAAAACTGACATTAAAGACTATAAAACTCAGTCCCTGTTACCTCCAAAAATCATACCCATTTTAATATTATAAGGCATTCAAGAAAGGCAAGAAAAATAATCTGAAGAGGCAAAGCAATCATTAGAACCAGACTTACATATGACATAGATTTTAGAATTAGCAGACAGGGAATTTAACTTAACTATGATTAGAAGCTTTAAGAGATAAAATCTAAAACTTCTAAGAATCAATGGCTAGAAAGAAGGAAACTTAAAATGAAACAAAAGATAATACTAGAAATCAAAGACACTGGACAGTGTTGAAGAATGCTTTCAATAGGCTCCCCAGTAGATCAGGCATGGCCATGGAGAAAATTACTAAGCTTAAAGATAGGTCAATGGAAACTTTTCAAACAGAAATGCAAAGAGAAAAATAATGATAATAAAAAGAGAACACCCAATAACTTTGGAGAGATATTAAAAAGTAGATATTACATATGATAGGAATACCAGGAGAAGAAAGAACAGAGCAGAAAAAATATTTAAAGTGGTAGTGGTTGAGAGCTTTCCAAAAGCAAATCAGACACCAACGCATCCATCTATGAAGCTCAGAATACAGCAAGGAGGATAAAACACAGAAATAACTACACCTAGACATATTTTTAAACTCCAGAAAGCAAAAGACAAAGAGAAAATCTTGAGAGAAGACAGAAGAGAGGAAACAAACACCTTAATTATATAGCGGAGAAAGATAAGAATTATACTGTAATTCTCATCAGAAATCATGGAAACAAGAAGTTACTGGAGCATTTACAGTGTTGGAACAGAATAACAAAACCACCAACTTAGAATTCTATATCTAACAGAATCAGAATTTTATATTCACCAGAATTATCCTTCAAAAGTGAAGAAGGAACTTTAGATCAGCTCCATCATATAAAGAGCTTAAAAGTCCCCACTAATGTCCTTATATAAGAGCTGAATAAACTGAAAAAAAAAAAATCAATGACTTTTCTGAGATCTACCAGAAATTGAGGTCACAAAACAAACTGCCACCCCGAATCTGGAGAGACAGGCAAACACAGAGAATTGCAGTGAAGATCAGCTCTCTGTAGCAAACAAAGTAAAACAAAACACCACCAAAGCCAACAAAAATAGGAACACTGATAGGGCACTGGTATGGGGATGCATTAAATAAAGAGTTAAAAACGCCTGAGAGCCCAGTTGTGGGAGCCTCCTACACTTTCAAGAATTTTGCCTACAGGACTCTTACCAGGTTTTCACAATAAAGATCAGGTAAAAATCCACTCATATCTTAGGCAGTAGGAAGGGAAAAGTGCCATTTTGAAACACCCTGGAGCATTCTCCATAACAAAGATCTACTCTGTAGGGGAAACTATTTTACCAGTGTCTTATCTGACCTGGGAAAAGGCAATTAGCTCCAATATCTTCTACTACTATATCTTGTTTAAGGGAAGAAAAGGAAGGAAGGAAGGAAGGAAGGAAGAAAGGAAGGAAGGGAGGAAGGAACTAGAGAAAAATGAAACCTCTGGCACTTATGGCTACAGAAAACATTAAATACAGTGTATCTTCTACATAGATGAAGTAAAATCTCACTCTAAGAGCTGAATCGCCTCCATTGCTATTACCTGATGCATCATGTCTGTCTTTCAACACAAAATTGTGAGGCACACTGAAAGGCAAGAAAAAACACAATATGAAGAGACAGAACAACAATCAGAACCAGAATTAGATATTGCAGAGATTTTCTGAATTATCAGAACAGGAATTTAAAATTACTGTAATATTACAGGATTATTAAAGGATCATATAGAAAAAAATGACAATAAGCACTAACATATGGGTAGTGCATGCATACAGATGGAAAATCTAAGAAATAAACAAAAAGAAATGCTAGAAATCAAAAACACTAACAGAGATGAAGGATGGACTCAGATTGGACACAGCCAAGGAAAGAATCAATGACATATGTTATAGAAACTTCCCAAATTAAAATATAAAAACATATAATAATTAAAATATGGAACGGAATACTCAAGGACTGTGAAATAATCATAAAAGGTGTAACACACTTGCAATAGGAGTAGCAGAAGAAGAAAAAAGAGAAGGGAGAAGAAATATTGAATTTAATAATGGCTAAGAATTTTCTAAGATAAATGCTAAACACAAAACCACAGATCCAGATGGCTCAGAAAAAACCACGCAGGATAAAGACCAAAGAGTTTGTATCTAGACATAGAGTATTCAATTTGCAGGAAAAACAAAACAAAAACAGACAAAAGACAAGGAGAAAATCTTTAATAAAAGATTTTTTTAAAAAATCAAGAATAAGGATTACCTCCGACTTCTCATCAGAAATACAAGCCAGAAGAGAGTGAAGTGGAATATAGAGAGTATTGAAAGGAAGGAAAGAAGGAAAGGAAGGGATGAAAGGAGGGTGGGAGGGAGGGAGGGAGGAAGGAAGGAAAGAAAGAAGGAAGAAAGGGAGGAAGGAAGGGAGGGAGGAAGGGAGAGAGGGAGGTAGGAAGGAAGGAAAGGAGAGGAAAGAAAGGAAAAAGGAAAGGAAAGGAAATACAGTGTAAAAGGAAAGGAAGAAAGGAAGAAGGAAGGAAGAAAAAGAAAGAAAGAAGAAAGAAAAGAAAGAAAGAAAGAAAGAAAGAAAGAAAGAAAGGAAGAAGAAAGGAAGGAAGGAAGAAAGAAAGAAAAAGAAAGAAAGAAAGAAAGAAAGAAAGAAAGAAAGAAAGAAAGAAAGAAAGAAAGAAAGAAAGAAAGAAATCCACTAACACAGAATTCTGTACCTACCAAATATGTTGCTAGTAGACTTGCCTTGAAAGAAATTATGAAGACAAATTCTCCAGAGAGGAGAGGGAATATATAGGTCTTCTAAAAACTTTATTATAAAACTATCTAATAAAGACTTATAAAAGTTATAATAGTAACAATGTATTAGATGCTTATGCCATATGGTTAAGTGAAATCAGTTCCAGCAATATAAGGGACAAGAAAGAGGAGTTTGGAAACTATATTAGTATGGACCTGCACTCCCCATTAAGTGTTTTAGTGTTATTTAAAAGTGGATTAGGTAGTTGTAAATGTATATTGTACACCCTGGAAATATAACTGGTATGCTAAAAGAAGAGAGAAAATGGATTTATATGAAGTGCTCAATTAAAACCAGAGAAGTCAGGGGCGCCTGGGTGGCTCAGATGGTTAAGCGTCTGCCTTTGGCTCAGGTCATGATCCCAGGGTCCTGGGATCAAGCCCCACATCGGGCTCCTGGCTCAGCGGGGAGCCTGCTTCTCCCTCTCCCTCTGCCTCTCTCCCTGCTCATGCTCTCTCTCTCTGTGTATCTCTGTGTCTCAAATGAATAAATAAAATCTTTAAAAAAAAAAAAAAACAGAGAAGTCAGCATTATAGGAGAAACAAACAAACCATAGGTACCACAATAGCAAACAGACATTGTACCAATAATCACTTAAATATGAATGGTCTAAATACACCAAATAAAATACAGAGACTGTGAGGGAGACTAGAAAACATGGCCTAATTATATTTTGTCTACAAAAAATCTACTTTAAATGTAAAGGTACAGGCATTAAAAGTAAGGTGATATAGAAAGATATACCATGCAAACACTATTTTTTAAAAAGTTGTACTAGTCATATTAATTTCAGACAAATTTCAGAGCAATAAAAATGATCAGAAGTAAAAAGGAGCACTAAATAAAAATAAATATATTAAATCTCCAAGAAGACTGGGCACCTGGGTGGCTCAGTTGGTTGGGTGACTGCCTTCGGCTCAGGTCATGATCCTGGAGTCCCTGGATCGAGTCCCACATCGGGCTCCCTGCTCCGCAGGGAGTCTGCTTCTCCCTCTGACCCTCCCCCCTCTCATGTGCTCTCTCTCATTCTCTCTCTCTCAAATAAATAAATAAAATCTTAAAAAAAAAAAAAGTCTCCAAGATGACTTAAATCCTAATAGTATAGAGGCCTAACAACAGAGCATCAAAATACATGAGGCAAAAACTCAGGACATAATTTAAATGAACAGTACCATTAATCAGTTGGACATAATGGACATTTATAGACTCCTTCATCCAACAACACACATTCTTCTCAAGAGATACACACCTTCTCACCAAGAGAGACCACATTCTTACTGATAAAATACACCTCAATAAATTTACAAGAACAAAATTAAAAAATGGTTATTTCAGATTATACAAAAATATGGTCTGAGACCACAGTGGACTTAAGCTAGAAATCATTAACAGCAAGGTAGATCCACACGGATACAGTCAATTGATCTTTGAAAATTGAGTAAAGGCATGGAACAGAATAGAAATTCCAGAATTAAACCCACAATTATAAGGTCGATTAATCTTCAACAAAGGAGGCAAGAATATGAAATTTAAAAAAGTCTCTTTAACAAATGGTGTTGGGAAAACTGGACAGCTAGGTACAAAAGAATGAAACCAAACCACTTTCTTATACAATACACAAAAATAAACTCAAAATGAATTAAGGACTAAATGTGAAACCTGAAACCATAACTATCCTAGAAGAGAGTATAAGCAGTAACTACTCTGACATTGGCCATGCAATTTTTTTTCTAGATAGGTCCCCAGAGGGCAAGGGAAACAAAAGCAAAAATAAACTATTGGGACTTCATCAAAATAAAAAGCTTCTGCACAGTAAAGGAAACAATCAACAAAACTAAAAGGCAACCTACAGAATGGGAAAAGATATTTGCAAATGACATATCCGATGAAGGGTTAGCATCCAAAATATATAAAGAACCTATACAACTCAATACCCCAAAAAACAAATAACCCAGTTAAAAAAGGGGCAGAAGACATGAACAGACATTTCTCCAAAGACATCCAGATGGCCAACAGACACATGAGAAATACTCAATACCACTCATCATCAGAGAAATGCAAATCAAAACTACAGTGAGATACCACCTCACACCTGTCAGAATGACTAAAATCAACAATACAAGAAACAACATGTGTTTGCAAGGATGTAGAGAAAAAGGAGCACTTGTGCACTGTTGGTGGGAATGCAAACTGGTGCAGCCACTGTGGAAAAGAGTAGCAATTGTACTATCGGGTATTTACCCAAAGAATACCAAAAAAAACCAAAAAACATAAACCTAATTCAAAGGGATATATGTATCCCTATGTTTATAGCAGCATATTTACAATAGTCAAATCATGGAGGCAGCCCAATGTCCATCAACTGATGAATGGATAAAGAGGTGAGATTTATATATATCTTATTATTATATTTATATATTTATATATAATTCTTATATTTATATATTATATACAATATATAAATAATATGTGCACAATGGAATATTCAGTCATAAAAATAATGAAATCTTGCCATTTGCAACAATATGGATAGATATAGAAACTATAATGCTAAGTACAATTAATTCAGTCAGAGAAAGACAAATGCCATATGATTTCACTCATATGTGGAATTTAGAAACAAAACAAAGGAACAAAGGAAAAAAGATAGAGAGACAAATTAAGAAACAGACTCTTAACTATAGAGAACAAACTGATGGTCACCAGAGGTGAGGTGGGTGGGGGGATGGGGTAAAATACATGAGGAGATTAAGGAGAGCACTTGTGATGAGCAATGGGTGATTTATGGAATTCTTGAATCACTGTATTATACACCTGAAACTAATATAACACTGTATGTTAACTAACTGGAATTAAAATAAAACTTTAATTTTTTTAATTAAAAAATATATAAAATCTAAAAAAACCAAGCTAATAATACCAATCTGAGGACTGTGTGGGCAATAGGAATTCTCATTCTTTTCTTTTGGGAATACAAAATGAATACAGTCACCTTGGAAGACAGTTTGACAGTTTCCAACAAAGCAAAATATAATCTTACTATATAATCTAGCAAACAGACTTCTAGATATTTACCCAACTGATTTCAAAACATATTTCCACACAAAAACCTGGAGATGAGTATTTAAAGTAGCTTTATTCCTTATTGTGAAACCTGAAAGCAATCAAGATATCCTTCAAGAAATGAATGGATAAACAACTATGTTATATTATATAATGAAATATTATTCAGCAATAAAAAGAAATGAGCTGCTATCAGATCATGAAAATTAATCATTCAACCTTAAATGTATGTTGCTAAAGTTGAAGAAACCAATCTGAAAAAGCCACATATACTACGATACCAATTATATGATGCTCTGAAAAAGGCACAATTATACACACAATACAAAAATCAGTAGTTGTCAGAGATTTAGGCTTGAGTAAATTAGGACTGAATGAGCAAATCACAGGAATTGTTTATGGTGGAAGAACTACTCTCTATGATACCATAGTGGTGGACACATGGTACCGTGTGCTTGTCAAAACTCATAGTACAAAGTTCCTATCTCAATGCATACAATTAAAAAATATATATACTAACTATACCTCCTAAATTTGGATTCTAAGGGGCGCCTGGGTGGCTCAGTTGTTAAGCGTCTGCCTTCGGCTCAGGTCCTGATCCCGGAGTCCTGGGATTGAGCCCGGCATCAGGCTCCCTGCTCCGCGGGAAGCCTGCTTCTCCCTCTCCCACTCCCCCTGCTTGTGTTCCCTCTCTCGCTGTGTCTCTCTCTGTCAAATAAATAAATAAAATCTTTACAAAAAAATTAAAAAATAAATTTGGATTCTAAGATGACAAAGGTGTGAAAAAGCTCACTGAAGGACTGGAAGAAAAAATGCTGACCCAAGTAACTTTGGAAGAGAGTAGTAGCATCTGTAAAACTCAAGACAAAAGGAAAAACAGTGTAAAAGTTGACTCCAAGAGCTCTGGGTTAATAATTCTTATGCTGCTCTTTATGTAACTGGAATTAAAATTTTAAGTAAGTGCATAGCTACTTATGTGAGCCAGGTTCTCCCTGGCTCCGATTGGGAACTTACAGATAATCAGGGAGGAGTGCATAATTGTTTTTGTGATAATGGATTAAGTTGCAGGCATCAGTGTAAACTCATGGTTACATGTAACAATATTTCTATCTATAAAGAAAAATATATACATAGAGAAAGTGATCTATATAGTCAATAATTAGTCCATCCCAGAGTGATCACTAGTATTAGCAAGCTCATAAAACAGATTAACATGATCACAGTAAGTCCTGGATTTTTTTGCAACTTTCTAGTTAGATACAACATTGAAATTTTTTTAGTGAAAAAATAATTGACATACGATACTCCATTAGTTTCAGGTTATATCATAGTGATTCAATATTTTTATACATTATGAAATTATCCCTATGATAAGTCTAGTTACTGTATGACACCTTACGGGCTTATTAGGATACAATATTATTGACTATATTCCTTATGCTGTATATTATGTTCATGACTCATTTATTAGTCTTTCTGCCTCTATGCTTGACATCTTTCTCTCTGCAGTCAGTCTATAAACCATAAAACATCTCCCTTGTTCCAATACCTTCAATGGCTTTACATTTCACTCCAATAATATACAAAGCTTTCACAAGTCTCACAAAGACATACAAGGTCTGGCCCCTGGCTAAATCTTTGTCTTCCTACTTCTTGTCCTCTAGCTGAATGCATTCCAACTACACTTGTCTTACTGACTTTCCCTGTAAAGACCATGCATTCTCCTGCTTTGGGGTCTCTGATTTTACTCTTTTCACTCCTACTAAAATGTTCTCTCGATATTCATGCTCCTGTTTTACCCACTTCACTCAAGCTTCTGCAAAACTATCACCAGGTTTACTTCTTATTTTTTACTTTTTTTTTTTTTTTTCCTCAGAACAGTCACCCTGTTCTTCCATTATTATATATTTATTTGTATTACCTGTGTCTCTCATTAGATTAATCTCCTAGAGGACAAAAGATTTTTGTTTTTTTATTGATATATTTTAAGTTTTTGAAACAGTGTTCTGCACCATCTACAACATGAAATGAGGGCTTCAGTTTATTCTTGTCAAAGCATTGAACATGCCCGCAGTGTAACAGTCCGGTAGAAGGAACAGGTATTAGAGTTCAACATACAGAGCAGTGAGGTAGGGGCAGGGAACCCCCAGTATTCTCAGTTGGAAAATTGAGAAAGCTACCTAACAGGAGCAGAGACAAATGAAAACAAAATTCTAAGCAAAAGTACAACACAACCTTCAGTTGGTTCTATCTGCCTATTCTTTCTAGCAGGGTGAAAGAAAGTTCTTTGGTGAAAGAACTTATCAATAAAGGCCTCTTCAATTTGTAGACAATTTCTGGAACCATATAAATGAAATACAAGAAACATGATAGCTAGTTTTCAATTGAGGAAATGCAGTCCATAAAGATCAAGATCAAAGGTTTAAAACTAAGAGATAAAACAGACAATGAGAAGTCATTATTTTATGACATATATAATAATTAAAAACACAAAGTTAAAATATCTATGGATGATATATTTAGACAAATAAAAGTTGGGGATTATAGACAAAAATAAATTAAAATTAAGAATCCACAGTAACAGCAGAAGTATGAAGCAGTGAATGAGGTAAGTAGAGAAAATTCAGACTGATATGTAAAGAAAATAAAAGGTTGTCATGGACTGAAGGGATATTAAAAATATATGGAACAGGTTAAAAATATAATGTGTGTGTATATATAAAAATATATATATGTAAAAATATAATGTATGTATATATAAAAATATAATGTATGTATTATTAGCTATGAAGAGAGAAGAGAGAGGTACCTTAGTGGCTCAGTCCCTTAAGCATCAGGTTCAAGTCAGGATCTCAGGGTCCCAGAATCCAACCCTGCCTCTGGCTCTCTGCTCAGTGGGGAGCCTGCTGCTCCCCCTCTTGCCCCTCCCCCCACTTGTGTGCATACAAGCGCGTGCAGCTCTCTCTCTCTCTCTCGCTCACTCTCTCAAATAAATAAATAAAATCTTTTAAAAAAGAGAAAGAGAAGAGAGAATTAGGAAGAGGAAGATGTAAAGCTGTAATGGCTGGGAGCTTTACAAAATTGATGGATTATACAAACTAAGACAATAAAAAACTCTATAAAACCCAAATAAACTAATTGAAACCTACACACACACACACAGAGATATGTATAAATACCTTTGGCAAAATCCAGAGCTTTTAGTAAACTGTAAAAATATAAAATATAAAAAGCAACCAGAAGTAAGATATAAACTTTGTTTCAAAGAAATGTTAGGACTGACAGATAATATTTAAAACAAATGTAAGGCAGAAAAAAAATGGAATGATCTCTTTCAAGTACTCCCATAAACAAAACTTAAGTCATAGATGGCCTTTCAAAAAAATTCTCTAAATACATATGGAAGTTGTGTGATATCACTGATATCACACAAACCATTCCAGACAATAGGACATTAGAAAACACATCCCAGCTAAATCTATGAGGAGAGTATAAACATATAACAAAATATGACATAGATAGTAAATGAAAATTGCAGATACAGAATTTACAAAATTTTACAGGCATAATTACACGTATAATTATATGTTGAAATATCCTCACCAAATAAGGAAAATGAGAAAACCAGCTAAGATTCTAAAGCAAAACTAGCAGGAACGTATTGTATATTTTAGCAAATGTAAAGCTAAAACGTTGGACCACAATATCACAAAAAAGGGAAAGATGAATTTATTTTTTATTTATTTATTTTATTTTTTTAAAGATTTTATTTATTTAACAGAGAGAGAGAGAGAGCGAGAGCAGGAACACAAGCAGGGGGAGTGGGAGAGGGAGAAGCAGGCTTCCTGCCGAGCAGGGAGCCCGATGCGGGGCTCGATCCCAGGACCCTGGGATCATGACCTGAGCAGAAGGCAGACACTTAACAACTGAGCCACCCAGGCGCCCAGGAAAGATGAATTTAGAGAATACTTTTATAACTGGTGGTAGAAATGCAAAATGGTACAGACATTACAAAATAGGGTTTTGCAGTTTCTATAAATTTAAACGTGCATTTACCAGATAACTCAGCAATTCCTCATCGAGGTATTTCCTAAGTAAACTGAGAACCTGTATTCATACAAATCCATATGCAGATATGTATGTGGGTTTTATTAGTAATCGCCTAAAATTGTTAACTACCCAACTCTTCCTCCACTGGAAAATAGATGTACAACCTGCATTGCATCCATACCACAGAATATTATGCAACAATAGGAAGGAACAAACTGCTGATACACAAAACAACATGGATTAATCTCAGTTGTAAGTGAAGTAAGTCAGACTCAAAGGTGGAATTATGTATGATTCCATTTAGATGATATTCTTACTAAGGCAGACTTTTTTTTTTTTTTTTTTTTTACTACAACGGGACATGGAAGGTTTTGGGGGATTGAATCTAGTCTATCTCTTGAATATGATGGCGGTTATATGATTGTGTATGTTTGCCAAAACTCTCAGAATTCTACACTGAAGATGGAGCGCCTGGGTGGCTCAGTCATTAAGCATCTGCCTTCGGCTCAGGTCATGATCCCAGGGTCCTGGGATCAAGCCCCACATCAGGCTCCCTGCTCAGCAGGAAGCCTGCTTCTCCCTCTCCCATTCCCCCTGCTTCTGTTCCCTCTCTCGCTGTGTCTCTCTCTGCCAAATAAATAAAATCTTTAAAAAAAAAAAAAGAAAAGAATTCTACACTAAAGGAAGTACATTTTTCTATAGGTAAATTATATCTTAATAATAAAAATGAGAGAAAAAAGCACCATTAAGAAACTGAAAAGGGGGGCACCAGCGTGGCTCAGTCAGTTAAGCCTCTGACTCTCGATTTCGGCTCAGGTCAGGATCTCAGGGTTGTGAGATCAAGTCCTGGCATAGGGCTCACGCTCAGCACAGAGTCTGCTTATTCCCCTCCCTCCCTCTCTGCTCCTCCCCCTTGCTCCTTCTCACACTCTCTCTCTCTCTTTCTGTCTCTCTCTCTCTCCCAAATAAATAAATAAATAAAATCTTAAGAAAAAAGTGAAAAAGCCAGCATAGGGTGAACGAAAATATTTTATAACCAATAAAAAGCTGATTTCTTGATTTAAAACAACCTAATTGAAACAATCCAATAGAAATGTGAACAAAAGCCTTAAACAAGCTCCTTCTATTAAACATGTCTTTTTATTTTCTGTATTTCTGATGCTTTAACATCTGGGGCCTGGCTGACCCTGGCAGGACTTTCCCGCTCAGTGCTGGTCAATCACTAGAGATAGTAAATAATTTACCTGCGAGCATGGCTTTCACATACAAACCAACAGATCTAGAGCTCACACCCCGAGCCACTTCCTCTGTTGGGTTCTCACACTTGGGGCCACTTCCCCACTGTCCTACTCATCCCAAGGTCAGGTACCAGACAATCAAGGATAGCATTTATGACCCAGAGCCCAGTGAAATTATTCAAGCCAGCTGATCCTAAACTGCTCACCCTGTCATGCCATCCTTTCACATTTTTTCCTGCTTATATCTCTTCCCATTTTCTCTGCCTCCTAGGTGATCCTGATGCTTCCCCAAGTTGCCCTGCATGTGATGGTATTTCCCCTTTCTTTTGAGATCTGTGAGTAGCTATTTTTTCAATGACAATCATCTTGTGATCTGGTGGCCTCGCCATACCCAAATAATAATAAAACCTATATTTTAAGACATTTTTCATGTCTTTATCCATACATTTACCCAAATTACCAGAATATGTATTGGAAGATCCTTAACGTCATTAGTCATCAAGGAAATAAATAGTAGAACACAGTAATATATCATTATGCAGACTAACTAGAATGATTAAATTCAAAAAGGCAGATAATCCAAATGTTGGTCTGTAATATTCAAAAAACTACTGTTGAGAGGGCAAGTTGAAACAACCTAGAATACTGTGAAACTATCTGCAATAATAAATACACACACACACACACACACGTGTGTATATATATGTATATACATATATATATATATATGTATATATATATATATGCTCCAGATGCAGAAATACTACTTGTAGGTGTATACACAACAGAAATGTGTACGTACTTATACCAAGAGACAAATAAAAGATGCTCATAGCAGTATTAGTTATAAACCAAAATGGAAATGGCCATATTTCCATCAACAATTGGCCAGTAAATATCTTGTGGCAATGCACATGAACAAAATCCTTCCATGCTCCATTGTGTGATAGCAGAGTAGAAAAATGAGACACAAAACAGTATACTATATGATTTCAATTACGATGACCCAAAACAGCTAAAATGGTGTTAAAGATCAGGATAATGGTTATATCTATGTAGAGTCATTGATAAAATATGAATGGGGACAGATGAACATAGGGGAAGGGAAGGAAAAATAAAATAAGATAAAAACAGAGAGGGAGGCAAACCATAAGAAACTCTAAAGTATAGGAAACAATCTGAGTGTTGCGGGAGGGGAAGTGGTAACTGGATGGTGGGCATTAAGGAGGACATGTGATGTAATGATCACTGGGTGTTATATGCAATTGATGAATCAGTAAACTCCACCTTGAAACTAATAATACACTATAATTTAACTAACTTGAATTTAAATAAAAAATATAAATGGGGGGATTTTGCAACATATCTGGAGCATAAAATAGTTTAAGTATATATAGTTAATGCAGAAAAAATAGTTTGGGCTTTTTGAAATACAGTATAAAAAAATTGAAGCTATTAAAATATGTGGTACATAGAGAAATTTTGACTTATTTTATGAAAATAAAACTGATGGCAATATCAAGAATGAATTATATTAGAAAAAAGAGAGAAACATTGAGTGACGTAATGTTAACTTCTAGACCTGATTAAAAGAATATTTAAACCATTAGAAAACAGAGATGGGAGAAAAGTGAGGTTTGCATGAGCAAAAGTTGGGATTTGGCTTGAGGTATGTTGCTACATTGAGAATTAGCCAAAGAAAGGAAGAGAATGTCCTGAGGCAGGCGTGAATTTCTAAGTAGCGAAGCAGAAGTTAAGTGAGGTAAGTAAACAAAGAAGCAGCTGAAATGTACATAAAGTCCAACCTCATTATTCATGGATTCTGTGTGTGTAAATTCACCTACTTGCTGAAATTTATTTGTAATCCCAAAATCAATACTTGGAGTGCTTTCACAACTATTTGTGAACACATACGGAGCAGCAAAAACAATGAGTGTTGGTGGGGTCACAGAGAAGACATGACCACAATTGACCCTAGAGCCGGACCCCAGCAATGGTTGGCTCCTAACCCCCTCCTCTGTCTGTGGAAATTGTTTCCCACTTGCCTTCCCCACTCTCAGAAACTGCCTAAGAATGGAGCCCTGAAATAGTGATGTAGTGCTGAGACCATGTGGAGCATATAAGACTGAACCCCAATAAGGTCTCTATAGTAACTTTAAGATTTGGGGACCGGTGGGGAGATGTTCTGCAGCCACCCAAGGTTAATCCTCATTTGTAAATCTCCTTGTTTATTACACCTGCCACGTGCCCATCTGGAGAGTCCTGTCTCTCCCATCTCTCTCTGCACTGTGTGTGGGGGGGCCAATTTCACATCTCACCTGGGAAGAAGCTCCCAAGAGTGTGAACCCACATTTGGCAAACCAGCTGGAAGACTAGGAAAAATGGGCCTTAGAATAAGCAGGCTTCCACAGGGAAGTCCTGAAGTGGTAGGCGACTGCTGGGTGCGGAGGGGTGGCCTGTGTGGCAGATGCTTGTGGACATTGTGTGAGTATGGGGGTGTCCCCAGGTCCAGCTGCTTCAGTGTGCTCATTGAGGGACTGAGCACACTGTGAGAAAGAAGCCCTGAGGAAGTGAAAAGGGGGTGTTGTGGTACCTGACAGTGAATCAGGTGTTTCCCTGAGCCCTGCCCCCCAACCCCTAATACAGAGGAAAGCAAAACACAGTCACAACAACCCCAGGCATTGGGGCAGCCCCCCTTCAGGAAAGGTTCATGATGAGAGAATGTACTCCTGCTGAGCTTACTGATGTGGCTGCAAAGTTTCAGCAAAAGGCCAGGAGAGTATGGCCGTGGGACACAGAGGCAATGCCATTTCTCTGACCAGTCAGGAGGCAGAGAAAATGAGCAACATCACCACCCTTCTGCCCTCCGGCAACACCTGCATGGTGCTCAGGAGTTCATGGAATTCAGTGCCTTATGGATTGGATTATTCTATCTTGCAAGGGGTTATTGCCCACTGAGAGGGAGCTCCCTGGGCATGTGGGACCCTGGAAATCCATAGGGATGTGCAACAAATTCTCAGGGAGCTGGGAGTGATACAGGTCCCTGTCATTGAAGGCCCAGATGGGGCCATACTCACTGCAGGGATGGGAGCCAATATTCTCCAGGTCTTCCCCCAGCACCTGGTATAGGACACTGATACCCATGCTGAGTGCAGTCATAGGATAAGACATTTATGATACTGGGCAATTGATTGTTGATTTGGGGGAAACTGATAAATCCCAGGAATAGGTATGAGCTGCGAGAAAAAGTCATGGAAGAGAGGAAGCAGCTCAGAAAGCCAACAGGCTATTTCAATCAACTGTAAATTGTTGGATAAAAATAACCTAAAAGTAAATGTGGTTTGACCTCATTGCTATTGGGGCCCCTACCTAAATATACAGACTGACAACTCAATACTATTGGTTGGCCTATGAAAAGCCTTAAAACCTGAACAATAGGTCAGACTGACCTCATCTGCCCCTACCATCCCTGATGCCCTTTCTGCTCTAGAAGAGGCCTCAGGAATATAGTCCTATTCAGGATACATGCCTCCCATACCCGGGGATAGGATCCAGGCCATGATTGCCTGCAGGTGAGAGCCACTGGAGGTGACTGAAGGTCTCATGTTGAACTCACTAGTCTCTGGTCCTCCAGAAATAAATGAAAGGTGGAGGCTCTGGTGGATTCTGGAGCTGGACTGTAGCACATGGTACCCCTTAGAAGTTTTCTTCTAAGAAACTCAGTGCCATTGATGATTAATGGAGGCAAGCAGTTGTGGTCAGGAAGGTCCTTTGACACTGCAATTTGGACACTGTCCCACCTGAGATTATGAGGTTTTTATCTCTCTAATACAAAAGAACATACTGGGCATGGATGTCTTACAAGGTCAAACTCTGTACAAGGCTGTGCTCCATCCATTTGACTGTGCCCAACCTTGCCACCACCTTGGTTAACTTGGCCATGGTCCTAGGAGGGTATCATGCTGGGCTGGACTTAGCAAGTGCCTTTTTTAGTATACCCCTGGGAACTGAGTCACATCAGTTTGCCTTCGTGGGGTGGGGAGGCAACAATGGACCTTTCAAGTGCTTCCCCAAGATTACATACACAGCCCTACCGTATGTCAGGATGGTAGCCCAGGACCTATCCTTTCCCACATCAATAAGATGGGCCCATTACATTGATGATATAATGTTCACATGGAAGATTTGACTCTGCTGCAGGACAGCCTGCAGGCTTTGCTGGAGCATCTGGGAGAGGATGGGAAATGACCCACAGAAAATTCAAAGCCCAGGCACTTCCATAAGGTTTCTGAAATTTGTCTGGTTGGATAAGACTTGCATTGCCCCAGAAGCTGTGATTGAAAAGGTATAAGCTTACCCAGTGCTTATCAATGTGAAAGAGGTACAAGGCTTGGTAGGGATTTTGAGATTTTTGGAGGAGTTTTATTTCCCACCTGACACAGTGCCTCCATCCCTTATACCACCCGGTAAAGAAAAGGTATGTGGGACTCGGAGTCAGAGGAGATCTTTGAAAAGACAAAAATTCTAGTGAAGCAGATTAAAGCTCTGGGCATCTTCCAAGCAGGGCTACCATTTGAGTTCAATGTGTCTGACTCTGAAAGGTATGGGTCAGACACTGTGGCAGAGACAACAGAAGGGGATTTTGGTCCCAGCTCCAGAAGGAGGCAGAAACCCAATATACCCACATAGAGTAACAGCTCCTAGCAGTTGTAAACTGCACTCTTTCAGGTGGAGCCCCTCACAAAGGAAGAGCATATCATGACAAGAACTTCCCTGCCTATTAAGGGATAGGTTGAAAACATATTCCCTTGACCCACCTATCCATGGCTCAAACCTCCATTTTGACGAAGTGGCCTGCCTATCTACAGCAGAGGAGCACCCGTCTACCCTATCCACTGTGTCTAGAAATACAGGGGCAAATAGGCCCTGTAGAGTGTGTAGATCCTCCAGATGCCCCTGTCTGCATTCCTGTGGCAGCCCCCATGACTTGTAGGGAAGGATCGGGGGAAATTCGTGCTCTAGTCTGGTATACAGATGGCTCCAGCCTGGCACCCACCTACAGGGATAGCAGTTACTATTCAGCCCAACCCTGGATGGAAACAGAAACAAACCTCAGCAGCCAGTGGGATGACTGGTGATCATTAACCCTCTGCACAGTTAGGCTGTACAAAAAGGATTAACCCTAGGGCTTGGACAATAGGAAGCCAAGGGATAGATGATCATGAAGAAGCCCTTGTGGGACCAGGATGTGTTTGGGGCAATTTGGGTCCACTTGCAAGAGCCCAAAGTAGTCTTCATTGTCTTCCACAACCTTGTTCATAAGACACTGATAGCCCCAGGCAACCAGGAAGACGTTGCCCTAGCTTGGGTATAAGCCCTAGCAACTGACCCGTCAGTAGATAGGGCAGATTGAGTACATAGAAGGAGTGACCACCTCAGTGGCCAGGTGGGATAGCATACTGCCAAGGACGCTGGACTGCCCTTGAAATACAGTGACTTGGTTAATGCAATAAGAGCATGTCCTGTGTGTTCTAAACAATGCCCAAGCCAAAGGAGCCTGGGACCATTCACCGAAGTTTCAACTGGTGAAGGATTGGCAAATTGACAAAAAAAAGTGAGGGTTTAATTATGCCCTGGTTTGTGTGGACACTGCATCTGGTCTAAATCAAAGTTATCCCTATTGCTATGCAAACTAAGTAGCCACCATTAGGGGATCAAAGAAATCACGTACCATGTGTGGTTACTTTCATTGAATAGATAGTGATCAGGGGGTCACATTTCAAAGGCCAGGATGTGCCTAACTAGGCAAAAAAAAAAAAAAAAAAGACACTTAATTGAGAAACCATCTCTTCTATAACTCACAAGCAGCAGGGTGCATAGAAAGGAAAAAAAAAACGAATATTAAAGCAGCAGGTTGAATTACTAACAAGTAAAATCAACTTTGTTGGGTGAACTAAAGTATTGTTCCAGGCTTTAATACATTTGAATGATCGCCCCATAGGGCCTGTTACCCCATATGTCATACTGGGGACGCTTGTTGAGACACCAGTGCCGTAAAAGTATGGAAGTCATAGGAAACCTGTTGTCCTGACTCTCACTATGGATCAATGTGCTATGCTGCTGAGAACAACAAGCCCCATCATGTCTGGGACAAGAATTATCTACCACAATTTGCAATGACACATCCTGTCATGATGAATGAATTAATTTGCACCCCTGGGAGAGGGGGATCTCTGTGCCCTGCTGCAAACCAGACCTGTTGAAATGTACTGTCTAGAATGGAACATGCACCATTCATAGAGGGGAAAATTGGGGGTCCTGGTCTGGCATATCCTCCAAATGTGTGGTGTGCATAACCTGGTCAAATTCCTTAAGATGCAAGCACATTAACATTTAAGGATTAGGCCATAAATAGAATTCTTATAGAAGAGGGGAGACATCCCCATATGAGGTCCTACTAAATATCTGCCTTTTTGACCTTAGAAATCTGTTGCACCTGTGGCCACAGGATGACACCTGATGGAAATACCTTTCTACAGTGTGCCCACTATGTGCCCAACAAAGAAATCAGTCCAACTCTTGGTTATGTGGTTAGCCGTCCCTCTCTAGCTCGTCAGGATTGCCATGGTGGGTATCACTCCTCCAAGGTAGGGATTGGAAAGTCCTAATGATGTACATTAAAGAAGAACAAGCTAGGACTAGTACTTTAATTCATCTGTTCTTATCAATACTGATCCAGAAAAATGGACTGTGGCACACACTATCAGTGACACTGGGCATGGGTATTCTTTTCTGTCACTCAAACTACACTGGCAGCCCATCAAACTGCTAGCTGGAAGGGTTCTAGAAATGCCACTAGCAGATCCATGTGTGGGTATGCTCAGATTTGGGAATGGGTTTATGTGGCTTATTCCAGCTTATGGGCATTTGAACACCTGGGCACCTGTCTTAGGAACAGAAAATCCCTATAATTGGGTGGAACCAACCCAATTATACCAGAAATGATGTAAAACACTAGAACTCTGTGGTCATTCTCTCATATTAAAGGATAGTGACTGGTTGGCAGTAACTGGTCATACCACCCAGGTATTTATTGGGTAGCCTTGAATGGGACCCAGTAGTTATATTGCACAAATCCTTGGCCATGGCTTCTACCTTGTTGGTTGGGTTGTTACACCTTGGGTTTCCCCTGGTTACAAGGGAGAATCTGTTCTAGCACCCATAGAAGCCATTATTTTAGCCTTAAATGATAGCTGCCAAAGCCTATCCTTATTGAACATTGAAATGTCTCTGATAAGAAAAGCCATCCTCCAAAATAGGATGGCCTTAGCTTTTATTACTGCCTCATAAGGAAATACCTACATCATTATCCACATAGAATGTTGTATGTTCATATGTGATGAATCTGCTAATGTATCATCTTTATTAAGTCGTGTGAGGACACAAGTGGAAGTTCTGAGTGATCTGACCCCCCAGTCTAAGAGACTTCATCACTCAGTGGTTCAGATCATGGGACTCTAAGAGAGAGAAAAGCTGTCACTAAGTTTGGGAGTCATTATCTTAATCTTGCATGTGCCTAAATTGTTGCTGTGGCATCTGCCTCCAATACAGCCAGATAGCCTCCAAGGAGCCAGCTCCCTGCTAGTGAAACCCCTTCCTGATGATGCAGGGCACACTGCAGAACCATATGATTTTTTGAAAGAGCAGGGGTGCCTGGGTGGCTCAGTCGGTTAAACGTCTGCCATCTGCTCAGGTCATGATCTCAAGGTCCTGGGATTGAGTCCCGCATCGGGCTTTCTGCTCGGCAGGAAGCCTGCTTCTCCCTCTCCCACTCCCCCTGCTTGTGTTCCCTCTCTCTCTGCCAAATAAATAAATAAAATCTTAAAAAAAATAAAATAAAATAAAGAGCAGGTCACAAGAGGGGAAGGTCATCAAGGAAACATCACCTTAACCCTGGAAAAATTATTGTTAGGGGAGGTCATTGAGAAAATATGACTACTGGTTGACACTTGAGTTGGGTCCCAGCAATCAGAGGGTCCTCATCCCTCTCCTTGTCTGTATAATGTGCATCCCATTTGTCTGCCCCAGCCCCAGAAACTGCCTGAAGGACACAGCCTTGAGCTAATAATTTAGTTTGGAAACCATCTGGATGGTACACACCTTGTATGTAAGTCCCTTTCCTTATTATACCTGCCACCTGCCCATCTGGAGTGATCCACCTCTTTCTTCAGTCTCCCCCTACCATCCACCAATGGGGCTGATTTCAGATCTCATCTGAGAAGCACCTAAGGGTGTGAACTTACATGAAATCACCTAAAGGGCAGGTTCCCAGCTTTATTGTCTTAACTCTCAAACTATAAACAGATGTTCTTTTTGTGGTCTGTTTAGTGCCCAGTTTCTGTAATTTTTATGTTGTGATTAGTGACTCCCTGCTTACAATGGCCCTGAAGCACAATGCTGAAGTGTTGTCTCAGGTCTTTAAGAGCAAGAGTCCAGTGTGCCTCATGGAGAAAATACAGGTACCAGGTAAAGTTTGTGTAAGCATTTCTAGCACTGTTGGCGCTAAGTTCAATGTTAATCAATCAATAATATACATTAAATAGGGTGTCTATAAGCAGAAACACACATAAAAAAAAAAAAAGGTTATGCACCAATCCGTTGATGAATCAGTTGACTAGAGACTTGCAGGAGCTGACTGTTTTCGAGAAGAGCTCATCTGTTTGAAAGGCTGGGTTCAGCCATAACAAAGAGATCATGGGTGGGATTTGTAAGATGTACACTCTTCCTGAGAAATTTAGTAGCCAGTAACCCACACTATAGTCAGCCCCACACTATTCTAACTCAGTGGCAACCACTTCTAACCTATTTAAGTCAAAATGACTCAAAGTCTGCATTTTCAGATGGACCAGAAGAGTCTGTACCTTGAAGTTAATTGCTGGCAGGACATGCAAGTTGAGATGGTCAATAGGTCACGAGGACTCCAAGAATAAAACAAGTGAGCATATGCTCACTTTAAAAGATGGGCAGAAGGGCTGTTTAATCAAGGAACACTGGGGCTTCCATAGTGTCTTGAGAAAAGAGAGCTTGAGGAGGATGTCTGAGGAGAGGAGTTTGTACTTAAAATAAGGAAAGCAATTTCGCTAGAATGGTGATGGCAGAAGAGAGATTGTCATTACTTAAGTATCAGATTAGTAAAGGAGGAAAGATAGGGAGAGTTTACATTTTGCAAAAAGTAATATCTGAACAGAAAGCAAAGGAAAGATTATATGAGATAGAAGAAGTATTAAAAGAATAGTGTTTTAAATATGAAGTGGAGGTATAAATATTTTTAGACCGAGAATATGAAGTAGAATGACATGGTATAGTATTACATGGAGATGGGAGAGGATTTAACCAAAAGTAATTTGTAAGACTGTAGCAATGGATAGGGATCTGCCATTTTAATAATAAGAGTGTGAAGGATAAAGGGGCAGCAGATAAAAATGAAGTAGATAAAAAAAGAAAGGAAAAGAAAAATACAATGAAGAATAGAAAAAAAATAAGGATTTTTGTAAACCTATTAATACATTTAGAGATGGTTGTCCATAAAGTTCAGTTTTAATATATTAAAGTTTTAATATATTAACAGCCTCCCGGACATTTATTATATATTAGGCAGAGTGACAGGTTTGAAAGAAAGAGTCCTAAAAAGGAAACCCATCTTGCCCTTCCAATTGCTTAGACTGTATTAAGGACGAGTATAATAGCTACACGTTCAAGCTGGTTTTGGAACCAAAGGGCTGGCATTTTGGAGAGCTGCATCTAAATCAGCTTGGGGAAGTATTCCAAAAGAGGATGACATTTGAGCTGAATCTTAAAGCGTGTGCAGGAAAGAGTAAGTAAAATTCTAGGAAGGGGGAAGCAGAGGCAAGAAAGTAAGAGAAATCATGACAAAGTTGGAGAGCTGAAGAAATTGAAACAATAGTAGAATTTGTAAGTGTCTAAAGACCTCAGCTGGAGCCAGATAATGGCAATAGGAATGATGTGATTAATTTATTTCTTTAATTTTAGAAACATCATACAGATGGTAGCTTATAGGATGTCATCTATCTTCATAGTGAAATAGGAACCAGAACCTATACCCAGAGTGTGGTGTGCAAGTATGTTGGGGATATGAAAACAGTGGAGATTATTTTGAACAGCTGCTAAGAGAAGAGTTATAATGAGTCAATTAGAGGTGATGAAAAGCATTGCCAAGTATCTCTAAAACTGTGGCCAAAGTTGCATAGCATGAAATTGTGGTGGATCTGATAATCACAGGTAGGCCAACAGCAGCTTAGGATGAGCAGCAAAAAGAACAAGATAAAATAATGTTGGACTATTGTGAGTGACATGTTATCTGGTTGACTATGAGGACAAAGGATAATCAAAGACACTAACTCAGGACACAATTAAATTGGTGAACTTTGGAATCTATTCTGGTTATAGATAAATAAAGCCTGGAGTGAACTCAAAACACAGGAGAAAGGAGAACATCCATTGAGGTAGATATTGAACAAGTACAAAGTCAAATAAAAGATCATTGGAAGAACATAACTATGGAAGAACATAACTATTGGAAAAACATAACTATGGTCAATACTGGTATCTTATAGCTCAAGGGCAGATTACCTCCTAGTAAAAACAAGCTTTAGGGTTTAAGTCACTGATTCATAATGAAGCAGGCCAGAGTCGAAGGTCTGAAGAACTGAAAGTCAAAATGCTAAATAATAAACTTAGGATGCTGGAAAAGCTGAGAAAAGTACAATGACAGATTAGGACACTGGGGCTATGCCACCTGCCACAAGATCACACTGACAAATCTTTTCCTTTTGTTTCTTTTTTTCTTTTCTTTTCTTTCTTTTCTTTACTTTACTTTTTTCTTTTTTTTTCTCTTTCTTTCTTTCTTTCTTTCTTTCTTTCTTTCTTTCTTTCTTTCTTTCTTTTTCTTTCTCTTTATGAGAGACTGCTAAAATAAATGTTTCATAGATTTAAATCCAACTGAATAAGAATGTAACATGACAAAACCTGGAAATAATTTTTTGACTTTTGCATTTTAGTAGGCTGGAGGTATTGTAGTTTTGGAGTGAAATTTTATCCTACAAAATTTTCTGTGGGGTAAAGATAGGTCTTATCCTTTTCATTCTTCCCATCTGTGTGTTTAGTGTCATATTAAATGTCATTGACACTATAGACCCTAAGCTTAATGAGAAAATGACATGGATTGTTGTCTATTCAAAACTGTAATTAGCTTATAATCTTCAACAAATCATCTTTCTTTTAGTTTTGATTCTTTATATGTAATATTGATGTGTAATAATAAAACATAGGGGTATATTGGGAGGAAGTAAAATAAAATATTACAATGCCTTAATTTAGAGTGGTTAAATAAGTTTATCTTAACTTTTCTTTTACTGTGGTTTAGAGTATCAAACAAGCTCTTAAAAAAAAAAAAAAAAAAAAACCTAAGACTTAATGTTTTTAATGTGGTATCTCTTTTTTTTCTCATCAGCAATTGTTGTTGCAAATACATTTCCTATTTTAATCAAAACCTATCACTTTATTGCTCCTTGCCTTTAAAAAAAGATATAATTTTCAAGCATTCAAAGTACAAATCCTAAACATATAACTCTTAGAATTTATATATTTACCTTTAGAATCACAACTAAGATTACGATATTGAACAGTCCTATTATATCTAAAACACTCTAATCTGCCTCTTCAGCCAATAGCACCACCGTCAGAATGGTACAGTCTTTTCGCTTCTTTAAAGCTTTTGAGATTTGTCCAGGTTGTGGCATTTATCAGTAATTTGTTATTTTAATTTTTTCTTTAATATTGCTTTGTGTAACTGATAGATCTTTATCTCTTCTACCATTAATAGATATTTGAATAGTTTCCCATGGTGCTGTGATGAATGTGCTTTCATCCATCTTTCTGTAAACATTTACAAAGTAAGTTACAAAATAGTTTTAACTCAGTGATACTGAAATTAGGACATGTTAGAAATTGAGGGTCCCAGGTAACCACATTGCAATGTAATTTACAGAGATGTAAATGTAACAGAACAATGTTTAAAAACAAATAATCTAAATAGAAAAAATAAATATAACACACAAAACATTAATCTAAAAAGTAGTATTAAATAAGGTTACCAAATAAAATAAGGAATGTTCATGTCAATTTTAGTTTCAGATAAACAAATAACTTTTTAATATGTTGCAGGGGATATGCTTATACAGAGAAAAAAATATATTTATTTGAATTAAAATTTAACTGTGTATTCTATATTATTTTTTCTAAGTCCATCATCCCTAAATAATAAGCTAATAACTAAGGTAAGAGAACTAATGACGAAACAGAAAACAAATACATAATAAAGGTTTAAATAAAGATAAAAACTTATTCTTTGGGGAGCAAGATGGTGGAGGAGTAGGAGACCTGGATTTCATCTGGTCCCAGGAATTCAGCTGGATAGGGATCAAACCATTCTGAACACCTACAAACTCAACAGGAGATCCAAGAAAAGAAGAGCAACAACTCTCTCATCAGAAAAGCGACCACTTTCTGGAAGGTAGGACGTGAGGAGAAGTGAATCCGAGGCGATATTCAGGAGGATAGAAGGCGGGGGAGGGGGCCTCCATCGGCCGCTTCTGGCAAGTGATAGAGCCGCGGAGCACAAAATCAGAACTTTTAGAAGTAGGCTCCGCTGAGGGATGTCACTCCGGTGGCTAAGCGGGGGGTGGAACCCTCATGGGACAGTGTGGTCTCAGGACCCTCGGGGTCACAGAAATACTGGGGGTACCTGAGTGCAGCAGAGCTCCCAGGTATCAGAGCAGGGAAGCCGGCTGCAGAGACAGAGCCCAGGCGTGGGCTCTCAGCTCGGGGTTGCCATAAACCATGATCCGCGGCACAGTCGGGACACTGCTTCTCCAGCAGGGACCCAACAAGCGGCAGATCCAGGGGAAACTCCCCTTCCTCCCCTGGGAGGAGTGGAGTGGGAGTGCACATCAGGGACCTGCGGGGTTTGGAGACTCCACACGGGGTCTGGTGCCAGAGATAGAAACGCTCTATCACAGGCCGGGTGACACAGAGTGTGGCTGGAGACCGGGGAGACAGGAGTGACTGACTGCTTTTCTCTGGGGGCTCACTGAGGAGTGGGGACCCAAGTTCTCGGCTCCTCCGAGGCAGAGATTGGGAGGTCACCATTTTCACTCTTGTCCTCCAAAGCTGTACGAAAAGCTTGCAGGTGACAAAAGGTCCAGAGAGCAAACCTGATCCGATTACTTAGCCCGGACCTGGCAAGGGCAGGGCAATTCCGCCTCCAGCAAAGACATTTGGGAACCACAGCAACAGGCCCCTCCCCCAGAAGATCAGCAAGAACAGCCAGCCAAGACCAAGTTTACCGATCAATGAGAATGTCAGACCTCCAGTGGTAGGGGAATACTGCACATAGAATCCATAGCTTTTTTACCATGATTCTTTAGTCTTTCAAAGTTAATTTTTTTTAACTGTCTTTTTTTTTGAATTTTTCTTTTTCCCTTTTTCAACCAACATCTTATCGATCCCTTTTTAAAAAAAACATTTTTATTTTTCATTTTTAGAGTCATATTCTATCCCTTCATAGTAGTTACCCTTATTTTTGACATATATATATAAGTTGTTCTCTCTTTAAAATTTTGAGATAGTTTCTTCTAACAGATCAAAATATACCCTAAATCTCTAGCATATGGCTTTGTCCTAGTCTCCTGCCTGATCACATTCTCTCCCTTTTTTTTTTTTAAATCCTCTTCTTTCTTTTTTCAAACAACTTCTTATCTTATCAATTCCTTTTATACAATATTTTATTATTTTCATCTTTACAGTCATATTCCATCCCTTCATTATATTAACCCTTATTTTTGTACATATAGAAGTTTTTCTTTCTTTAAAATTTTGGGAGGCACTTTCTTCTAATAGACCAAAATATACCCAAAATCTAGTGTGTGGCACTGATCTATATACCAGCCTGATCATATTTGATCACATTCTGGTTTGTTGTTGTTGTTGTTTTGTTTAGTTTGTTTTTGTTTGTTTTTATCTTTTTCTTCTTTTCTCTTTTTTTCTTTTTTCTTTCTTTCCCTTTCTTTTCCCCCGGCTTCAGGTCTTTTCTGATTTCTTTAAGTATATTTTCTGAGGACGTCGTTACCCTGTTAGCATTTTGTTCTCTCATTCATCTATTCTCCTCTGGACAAAATGACAAGATGGAAAAATCACCTCAACAAAAAGAACAAGAGGCAGTACCAACTGCCAGGGACCTACTCAATATGGACATTAGTACGATGTCAGAACTAGAGTTCAGAATGATGATTTTAAAGATAATACCTGGGCTTGAAAAAAACATAGAAGTTATTAGAGAAATGCTTTCTGGAGAAATAAAAGAACTAAAATCTAACCAAGTTGAAATCAAAAAGGCTATTAATGAGGGGCAAAAAAAAATGGGGGCTCTAACTGCTAAGATAAATGAGGCAGAAGAGAGAATTAATGATATAGAAGACCAAATGATGGAAAATCAAGAAGCTGAGAAAAAGAGAGATAAACAACTACTGGCTCACATGGGCAGAAAATGAGAGCTAAGCGATACCATAAGACAAAACACCATTAGAATAATTGGGATCCCAGAAGAAGAAGAAAAAGAGGGGCAGAAGGTATATTGGAGTAAATTATAGCAGAGAACTTCCCAAATTTGGGGAAGGAAAAAGACATCAAATTCCAGGAAGCACAGACAACCCCCCTCAAAATCAATAAAAATAGGTCAACACCCCGACATCTAATAGTAAAACTTACAAGTCTCAGAGACATGGGGCGCCTGGGTGGCTCAGTTGGTTAAGCAACTGCCTTCAGCTCAGGTCATGATCCTTGAGTCCTGGGATCGAGTCCAGCATCAGGCTCCCTGCTCGGCAGGGAGTCTGCTTCTCCCTCTGACCCTCCTCCCTCTCACGCTCTCTGTCTCTCATTCTCTCTCCCTCAAATAAATACATAAAATCTTAAAAAAAAAAAAAAAAAAAAAAACAAGTCGCAGAGACAAAGGGAAAATCCTGAAAGCAGCTCGGGAGAAGAGATTTGTAACCTACAATGGTAGAAATAGTAGATTGGAAACAGACCTATCCAGAGACCCGGCAGGCCAGAAAGGACTGGCAGGATATATTCAGAGCACTAAATGAGAAAAACATGCAGCCAAGAATACTATATCCAGCTAGGCTGTCATTGAAAATAGAAGGAGAGCTAAAAAGCTTCCAGGACAAACAAAAAATAAGGAATTTGCAAACACAAAACCAACCCTACAGGAAATCTTGAAAGGGGTCCTCTAAACAAAGAGAGAGCCTAAAAGCAACATAGACCAGAAAGGAATACAGACAGTATAGAGTAACAGTCACCTTACAGGCAATACAAATTCATATCTTTCAATACTTGAATGTAAATGGGCCAAATGCCCCAATCATAAGACACAGGCTATCAGATTGGATAAAAAGACAAGACCCTTGATATGCTGTTTACAAGAGACTCATTTACGACCCAAACACCCCCAGATTGAAAGTGAAGGGGTGGAAAACCACTTAGCATGCCAATGGACACCAAAAGAAAGCTGGGGTGGCAATCCTTATATCAGACAAATTAGAGTTTAAACCAAAGACTGTAATAAGAGATGAGGAAGGACACTATATCCTACTTAAAGGGTCTATCCAACAAGAAGATCTAAAAATTGTAAATATCTATGCCCCTAACATGGGAGCAGCCAATTATATAAGGCAATTAATAACAAAAGCGAAGAAACACATCGACACCAATACAATAATAGTGGGGGACTTTAACACCCCCCTCACTGAAATGGACAGATCATCTGAGCAAAAGATCAACAAGGAAATAAAGACTTTAAATGCCACACTGGCCCAAATGGACTTCACAGACATGTTCAGAACATTCCATCCCAAAGCAATGGAATACACATTCTTCTCTAGTGCCCATGGAACATTCTCCAGAATAGATCACATCCTAGGTCATAAATCAGGTCTCAACTGGTACCAAAAGATGGGATCATTCCTTGCCTATTTTCAGACCACAATGCTTTGAAACTAGAACTCAATCACAAGAGGAAAGTCAGAAAGAACTCAAATACATGGAGGCTAAAGAGCATCCTACTGAAGAATGAATGGGTCAACCAGGAAATTAAAGAAGAATTTAAAAAATGAATGGAAAACAATGAAAATGAAAACACAGCTGTTCAAAATCTTTGAGATGCAGCAAAGGCAGTCCTAAGAGGAAAGTATATAGCAATACAAGCCTTTCTCAAGAAACAAGAAAGGTCTCAAGTACACAACCTAACCCTACACCTAAAGGAGCTGGAGAAAGAACAGCAAATAAAGCCCACACCCAGCAGGAAAGGAGAAATAATAAAGATCAGAGCAAAAATCAATGAAATAGAAACCAAAAGAACAGTAGAACAGATCAATGAAACAAGGAGCTGGTTCTTTGAAAGAATTAACAAGATTAATAACCCCCTGGCCACACTTATCAAAAAGAAAAGAGAAATGATCAAAATAAATAAAATCATGAATGAAAGAGGAGGGATCACAACCAACACCAAAGAAATACAGACAATTATTAGAACATATTATGAGCAACTTTATGCCAGCAAATTAAATAACCTGGAAGAAATGGATGCATTCCTAGAGATGTATCAACTACCAAAACTGAAACAGGAAGAAATAGAAAACCTGAACAGACCCATAACCACTAAGGAAATTGAAGCAGTCATCAAAATCTCCCAGAAAACAAAAGCCCAAGTCCAGATGGCTTCCCCGGGGAATTCCTCCAAACATTGAAAGGAGAATAAATACCTATTCTTCTGAAACTGTTCCAAAAAATAGAAATGGAAGGAAAACTTCCATACTCATTTTATGAGGCCACCATTACCTTGATCCCAAAACCAGACAAAGATCCCATCAAAAAGGAGTATTACAGACCAATATCCCTGATGAACATGGATGCAAAAATTCTCACCAAAATACTAGCCAATAGGATCCAACAGTACATTAAAAGGATTATTCACCATGACCAAGTGGGATTTATCCCTGGGCTGCAAGGTTGGTTCAACATCCAGAAATCAATCAATGTGATACAATACATTAATAAAAGAAAGAACAAAAACCATATGATCCTCTCAATAGATGCAGAAAAAAGCATTTGACAAAGTACAGCATCCTTTCTTGATCAAAACTCTTCAGAGTATAGGGATAGAGGGTACATACCTCAATGTCATAAAATCCATCTATGAAAAACCTACAGCGAATATCATTCTCAATGGGAAAAAACAGAGCTTTCCCCCTAAGGTCAGGAACACGGCAGGGATGTCCACTATCACCATTGCTATTCAACATAGTACTAGAAGTCCTAGCCACAGCAATCAGACAACAAAAAGAAATCAAAGGCATCCAAATTGGCAAAGAAGAAGTCAAACTCTCACTCTTTGCAGATGATATGATACTTTATGTGGAAAACCCAAAAGACTCCACTCCAAAACTGCTAGAACTCATACAGGAATTCAGTAAAGTGGCAGGATATAAAATCAATGCACAGAAATCAGTGGCATTCCTATACAGCAACAACAAGACAGAAAAAAGAGAAATTAAAGAGTCGATCCCATTTACAGATGCAGCCAATACCATAAGATACCTAGGAATAAATCTAACCAAAGAGGCAAAGGATCTGTGCTCAGAAAACTATAAAATACTCATGAAAGAAATTGAGGAAGACAAAGAAATGGAAAAACGTTCCATGCTCATGGATTGGAAGAGAAAATATTGTGAAGATGTCAATGGTACCTAGAACAATCTACACATTCAATGCAATCCCCATCAAAATACCATCCACTTTTTTCAAAGAAATGGAAAAAATAATCCTAAAATTTGTATGGAACCAGAAAAGACCCCGCATAGCCAGAGGAATGTTGAAAAAGAAAAGCAAAGCCGGCGGCATCACAATTCCGGACTCCAGCTCTATTACAAAGCTGTCATCATCAAGACAGCATGGTACTGGCACAAAAACAGACACATAGATCAATGGAACAGAATAGAAAGCCCAGAAATGGACCCTCAACTCTATGGTCAACTCATCTTTGACAAAGCAGGAAAGAATGTCCAATGGAACAAAGACAGTCTCTCAACAAATGGTGTTGGGAAAATTGGATAGCCACATACAGAAGAATGAAACTGGACCATTTCCTTACACCACACACAAAAATAGACTCCAAATGGTTGAAAGACCTCAATGTGAGACAGGAGTCCATCAAAATCCTAAAGGAGAACACAGGCAGCAACCTCTTTGACCTCAGCCGCAGCAACTTCTTCCTAGAAACATCACCAAAGGCAAGGGAAGCAAGGGCAAAAATGAAGTATTGGGACCTAATCAAGATAAAAAGCTTTTGCACAGCAAGAGAAACAGTCAAAAAAACCAAAAGACAGCTGACCCGAATTGGAGAAGATATTTGCAAAGACATACCAGGTAAAGGGCTAGTATCCAAAATCTATAAAGAACTTCTTAAACTCAACACCGAAACAACAAATCATCCAATCAGGTAATGGGCAGAAGACACAAACAGACATTTTTCCAAAGAAGACATCCAAATGGCCAACAGACACATGAAAAAGTGCTCAACATCGTTCGGCATCAGGGAAATCCAAATCAAAACCTCATTGAGTTATCACCTCACACCAGTCAGAATGGCTAAAATTAACAAGTCAGGTAATGACAGATGTTGGAGGGGTTGCGGAGATAGGGGAACCCTCCTACACTGTTGGTGGGAATGCAAGCTGGTGCAACCACTCTGGAAAACAGTATGGGGGTTTTTCAAAAAGTTGAAAATAGAGCTAACATACGATCCAGCAATTGCAGTACTGGGTATTTACCCCAAAGATACAAATGTAGGGATCCAAAGGGTATGTCCACCCTGATGTTTATAGCAGCAATGTCCATAATAACCAAACTGTGGAAAGAGCCAATATGTACATCGATAGATGAATGGATAAAGAAGATGTGGTATATATATACAATGGACTATTATGCAGCCATCAAAAAGAATGAGATCCTGCCATTTGCAATGACATGGATGGAACTGGAGGGTATTATGCTGAGTGAAATAAGTCAATCAGAGAAACACATGTATCATGTGACCTCACCGATAGGAATTCTTAATCTCAGGAAACAAACTGACGGTTGCTGGAGTGGTGGGGGGTGGGAGGAATGGGGTGGCTGGGTGATAGACATTGCGGAGGGTATGTGCTATGGTGAGCGCTGTGAAGTGTGCAAGACAGTTGAATTATAGATCTGTACCTCTGAAGCAAATAATACCTTATATGTTCAAAAAAAAAAAAAAAAGAAGAAGAAGATAGCAGGAGGGGAAGAATGAAGGGGGGGAAATCGGAGGGGGAGATGAACCATGAGAGACGATGGACTCTGCAAAACAAACTGAGGGTTCAAGAGGAGAGGGGGGTGGGAGGATGGGTTAGCCTGGTGATAGGTATTAAAGAGGGCACATTCTGCAGGGAGCACTGGGTGTTATTTACAAACAATGAATCATGGAACACTACATCAGAAACTAATGATGTAATGTATGGTGATTAACATAACATAATAAAAAATTGTTAAAAAAATTCTTTGAAAATACTAATAAAATTGATAACACTTGACAATATCATAGGGCAAGAGAGAGTGATGGAGGAAGAGGAAGATAAAGAGAGAAAAACAGAAGTAAGAAATATAATACAGAAAAAAATAATTACTACAAATCCTAAAAATATAAAAAAATCAGAAGAGATTATGCTTAACTTTATTTGAAATTTGAATTTCTCAGTGAAAAAAACAAATTCCTAGAAAAATAATCATGAAAAACAAAGGAAAATATGAACGGAAAATTTGCATTCATTTTTTAAGAAATTTTTTTATTTGAGTATAGTTGTAACACAACATTACATTAGATTCAGGTATATAGCATACTGATTTGACTTCTCTATATATTATGCTGTGTTCACCACAAGAGTAGCTCCCATATTTCACCATACGACATTATTACAATATCAGTGACTATATTCCCTATACTGTGTCTTTTATTCCTGTGACTTCTTTATTCCATAACTGGAAGCTTGTATCTCTCACTCTCCTTCACCCATTCATTTTTTATTAAAAAATAAATAAATAAAATTTAAATCACAATTTAAAAAGTTTTTTCTAAGAAAATTTAAGGATCTTACCAAAAATTAATACTTTATATTAATATATACAAAAAACACTATGTCATGATCTAGTCCATTTTACTTTATAAAGTCAGGGTTAGTTTAACATTAGGATATCAGTGTAATGAAAGAAAAATACTGATACAATTATCTCAATAAACATTAATACAACCTTCCACCAAGGTAGAATTGTGAAATCTGCAAAAACAAAACAAAGTCAAAACAAGAAAAAAAGAACAGTAAGCATTACGTAATGTTGTAATACATTTCCGTTGAGATCACAAGAATGCTTCCTATCTTTATTTGTTTTCAACTCTGTACTGAAGGTTCTAACAAGCAGAATATGACAAGAAAATAGAATAAACCCAAAAGGATTAGAAATGAAACCATGGTGTCCTAGTTTGCAGAAGATACTTTTATAAATAGTCAAAAGGACCTACCCATAAATTTTGAACAAGTGACCTAATACAATGTACTTCCTGATGTGATTCAATAAGGCATACACATCACTTCTATTTTATTTTTTCCAAATATATTTAACCTGCAAAAAAAGAGGACATATTCATTAGAAATTAAGACTTATTATAAGGCTATAATGATTGAGGGTCCTGTTGATCCAAAGATAACCAATAAACCAATGAAATAAAAGGGTCCAGATAAATAAATACATCCAGATAAGGCCTCCATTTAGGATAAATATGTGGACCAGTGGCAAACAGTGCTCTTTTCAACAAATTATGCCAAATACTGATGTGGAAAAAGTTAAAAATTACCCCTCATCTCATATCAAAACAAAAATTGACTGCCACTAAGTTAAAGATGAAAGTGTGAAAGATAAAACAATAAAAAAGATAACGTATGAGAGAATCATCATGAAAAACGGTAGGTAAAGAGGTCTTAACCATGGCTAACCATATCAAAAACACTGTAAAGGAAAGAGATGCTACATAGGATTACACTAAAATAAGGAACTTGTGTTCATCAAAATATACCATTTGAAGAGTAAAAAGGAAAACTATGAACTGGATGGCATATGTTGTTTGCGAAGTTAACAAAATTATATCCGGAATTTAGAAATGAGCACAAGACATGAACAAGCACTTCACAAAAAAGCCATATACATGCCCATGCTCAGTCTCCTTGCACTTACTGGAAATCATGAAAACATTTTTTAAAACCGAATTTCATACCACTTCACACACAGCCGAATGGCAAAAGTTAAAAGGATTGACAGTACCCAATGTAGTGAGGCATGGGAAGCAACAGGGACTGTATGGATTACCGATGACTGCATAAATTGATACAACTACTCTAGAAAATCATTTGGCAGTATTTGTTCAAGTTGAATATGACCCAGGAGTTCCACTTATTGTTATAAAACCAGAAGAAATGTATATGTATGTATTTCAAATGATACTTACAGAAATGTTCATAAATGCTTTAGTCAGAATCATCCCAAGCAGTAGACAATATAAAAGCATCCAGCAATAAAATGCATCGATAAATTGACATAATCATACAACACAATGGTGTACAATAATAAAAATGAACAATAACAACTGCATGAAACAGCCTAAGTGAACGTTGTAAACACAATATGAAGCAAAAGACAGTAGACAAACGTGTGATTTCATTCATATAAAAAGAAAAATAGCAAATGCTGGTGGTGTTGGAACTAAAATTGTCCTTATTTTGGGGGAGGCAACCAAACAGTAACAGGGACTGATACGTCTTATTTCCTGACTGGGATGATAATTACATGGTGTGTTCACCTTGTAATGATTTGTCTAAGTCCAATTTGTGCATTTTCCTTTATGCATGTTTTACTCAACTCTAAGAAGTCACTAAACAAACAAACAAACAAACAAAAAACAAACTTTGATATGGCCTGAAATTTCATAGTATATATTAGTAACTGAGAGAATATCTATATGCACCCAGGGAATGCATTGGCTTTACCAAACAGATGTTTATTTATCACAAACACACAGCGATTAAAGATTGCTCATAAGGGACACCTGGGTGGCTCAGTTGGTTAAGCGTCTGCCTTCTACTCAGGTAATGATCTCAAGGTCCTGGGATCAAGCCCTGAGTCAGGCTCCCTGCTCAGTGGAGAGTCTGCTTCTCCTTCTCACTTTATGAGTACACTTGCTCTCTCTCTCTCTCTCTCAAATAAATAAAAATCTTTAAAAAGATAAAATAAAATAAATCTGTTCTGATCACATTATATAAAAGGTATATATTTCTAATAAAATTTAAATATCTTGATTAGTTAATATCTGAGAGCTTCAACAGTAAGCCAGAAAAATTTGGTTCTAAAGCAATGAAATGAGATTTTTATGATATTTTAATCTAAAGGTCTTGAGACACCTTAATCATGTTTTTAAGAAGCCTGTTGTCTCAAAAAAAGTTCTCTAAAGAAATCTATACACAGGACACAATGGGCAGTAAGACATAGAATCTATCTTCAAATTCTTTTTTTTTTTTTAAGATTTTATTTATTTGAGAGAGCGAGACAGAGAGAGAGAGCACATGAGAGGGGGGAGGGTTGGGAGGGTCAGAGGGAGAAGCAGACTCCCTGCTGAGCAGGGAGCCCGATGCGGGACTCGATCCTGGGACTCCAGGATCATGACCTGAGCCAAAGGCAGTCGATTAACCGACTGAGCCACCCAGGCGCCCTATCTTCAAATTCTTATTTCAAATCCTGCAGAGTTAGGGTGGACCACATGGAGATTTTTCTGTGGCAGAAGTAAAAGATGTCCCTAGAATCTAATCCCAGACATGTCCAAAATATTTGTTTTGCTTTTTCACATCTGAACTTGCAAACTTGCTACCATACTGCCAACTAAAAAAACAAAACAAAACAAAAAAACAACCTCAAGAAAGAGACAAAGGGTATTTGTTTCAAATTTTACTTACAATTTTTCTTTCAAAATCTGTGTATATAAAATTTAACCCTATTGGTTTTCTTGAACCAGACCAATTAATGGTAACCTACCCCTCCTGGATATGAGTGTGTGTGTGTGTGTGTGTGTGTGTGTGTACGGGGGGTGTATATGTTGCACAATGAGGAGTTGAAAGTTTCTTCTCTACAAATACTAACCAGATGCAACCTAGTTTCAACAAGGTTATAGTTGAAACTAAAACGAGTTCTTGCCTAGTAAACGGAAATGTCTTCGGATGAAGCAAATAACCACAGTGAAGCCATGTAGGAGACAGAACCAGTTTTTGTCTGTTCTGTTGTTTTCAGAAAGACTCTAGTAAGTGGCTAAAAATTGAGGACAATATTCATTTCCCCAAGAAAACAGACTGTGTAAGGATAACATGAGTCAGGGCTTGAGAAAAGAAAGTGTATGTACTAAGATCACCCTGTAGCGGACCATATGTTTTCCATGTAATTTGTATCTTGTTTAGAGAAGGTACAGAAGGGGTGCCTGGGTGGCTCAGTTGGTTAAGGGTCTGCCTTCAGCTCAGGTCATGATCCCCGGGTCCTGGAATCGAGTCCTACATCAGGCTCCCAGCTCAGTAGGGACCCTGCTTCTCCCCCTGCTTGTGCTCTCTCTGTCTCTCTCTCTCTCTCTCAAATGAATAGAAAAATAAATAAATAAACAATTTAAAAAATATATATATATATAAAAAGAAAAGGCACAGAATGTGGTATAATCTAGTCTACATTTTTACATGACATTAGTTAACAAGGCTTGGGACTACAGTTGTGTTTTGCTTTCTTCCTTTTCTTTCATATCTTTTTTTGACTTAATATTCTCTATGCACTTTCAGAGATTGACTCATTTTATGTCTTCATCCTCGAAGACCTTTAGTACTGTTCATCCTTGATCACTAAATATATTTACTGATTTACAATTTTCTGAGTTTCATTAATCTGTTGTTGATTCCCTGCTACAGTTCATTAATGAAGATGTTAAATAAAATCTGAACAAGCAACATTCCTGTCAGTAGCTCTGCATAGAGCAAGGCATGATGATTTGGTAATAACATTTAAATTTTTTTGCCCCTATTAGAGTTTGTATATATAAATCAATTTAAATTAATGTCATAATATTAATATTTCATGAAATAATGTATTAAACTGTGTACTCAGATGCCTAAATAGTACATTGACTGCTGTTGAATCATGCATTAATTTGGGTAATCCCAGTTTCAAATATCACTTGCAAATGCACAGTGTTTCCTTAAGAATGGTTGATTAATATCACAAACAACGTGTTATTACTTCTTTTATATTACTGGTTTGGAATCTAATGTAAATCCCAAGCGTCCAGTCATTGGGGGGCCTTTGTTGAAGGTCTGACAGCAATTCTCTGAATCCAATGCCCTTTGTACAGACAGCTTCTCATTCCAATCAGAAAGGGGCATACAGCTTGGCTTGGATTTCACTATCAATTTTACTATCAGAGTGACTCTTTCCTTATCCCATATATCAAGATCAAAATTATTTTTAAAAAGACTGAAATCATTGTCTGAGTTTATTATTTTTTTTTAAAGAATCACATCATAATGGCATTTGAGCTTGAAAAAGTAAATTTTATTAAAGTACAACTTGCAACTACATGGCTTTTGCAATTTGACAAGTGTTTTTCTTTGAATTTCCTCTGTTGGCCTGTCCATGATTCCTTGGATAAGCTGTGATCCAGATGCACAACAGCAAATGGTGAATTCTTCATCACCAAGAGTGTTTACACATACAGTAAGCATCAAAATGATGTGCAAGTTGCTGGTGGAATTAAAATGAGAAAATTCCATGATGCTTTCATTGAAATTTGGTGTAATTTCCACTTAAACCATTTAAAGCGGAAAATGTGTCTCTTACAACATGAAATAATGTCAGCTACATCAGTTATGATCCATGCACAAAAGACTTTTAAAATCCCTGCTGCAGGGGCACCCGGGTGGCTCAGTAGTTAAGCATCTGCCTTTGGTTCAGGTCATGGTCCCAGGGTCCTGGGATTGAGCCCCACATTGGGGTCCCTGCTCAGTGGGAAGCCTGCTTTTCCCTCTCCCACTCCCACTGCTTGTGTTCCTTCTCTCGCTGTGTCGCTCTCTGTCAAATAAATAAATAAAATCTTTAAAAAAAAATCCCTGGTGCATTCAGAATTCTCTCCTCTTCAGGCACTGAGTCCATGAGCTTATTAAATATCTTGGTCCCTTGGCTGTCTTAAACACATATATGGAGGAAAACTTAGTCCTTCTTTGATGCTTGGTGTTTTCATTTCCTTCTATATTCCCTAGTTCAGTGAAAAGAGTTGCAATTTATCCAATAGCCCTAAGCCCAGAATCTGAACATCCCCTTTTCCTGTTTCATCCTTTCCCTCTTCCCCGTCCTATGCAATCTACTGTAAGATTAAACTTATTTCTTAAGTCCATCCACACATCACCAGTCATACGATTGTCCATGCAGTTTATTCAGTTATACAACTCTAGTCAGGGTTATCCAGAGAAAAAAAACACCAATGCAGGGTATTATATATGCACATAAAGAGATTTGTTTTAAGGAATTGACTCACATCATTATGGAAGCTGACAAGTCCAAAATCTGCAGGGCGGACCAGCAGGCTAGAGACCCAGAACAGCCTATGTTGCAGCTCAAGTTCAAGAGCTGCCTGCTAGCAGAATTATCTCTTGCTTGAGGGAGGTCAGTCTCTTGACCTATTAAGTCCATCAGCTGCTCAGGTAAGGCCCATCCACATTACGGAGGGAAATCTGCTTTACTCTAAGTTCATTAATTTAAATGTTAATGTCATCCACAAACACCCCCACAGAAAAATCCAGAATAATGTTTGATTACACATCTGGGCACCATGACAAAACCAAAGTAACACATGAAATTAACCATCACATCAGTCATTCTTCTCTCTCATTGAAAACTGTCAAATCTTTCCAGTAGTTTCCTTAGCTCTACTTGTGTTTTCCACAGTTGGTTATTAAGACTGTACCCAATAAACATGACATAAAAAAAAAAAAAAAGAGTGTACCCAGAATGTCCATTCAAAATGTAACTTCATTCAGGTAATTTCCTTGTTGAAAAGTCAATGGCCAAACAAAATTTCAAAAATTTAACTGCAAGTACTCAATATGTGGTATGCCATAATTTCTTTTATCTGTAGCTCTTGGTACATATAGCTCACTCTTGTGAGTATCCCCGCCCCACCACTCTTTATGTTAATTTTAATGATACTTCAAAACCAGTTTAGATGACACTTTCTTCAGAAAATCTCTAAAGCAGTTAGTGAAATCATGTCTCAAGTGTTTCCATAACAACTTGCTTGTTCCCTTTAAAGCCATCAGTTATCCTTTTGTGCAATTTCTGATTTCCTTTTCCACTTTCCTCTAATCGTAAAGATTCAGGAAGACAATTTGGTATCTAATATATTGCTGTAGCCTTTGCTTATCACTGAGCTGGAGCCACATTTGCACTAGTTTATAAGATTTATATTTGAATGCATGAATAAATGAATGAATGATGAATGGATGCTCTTATAATAATTGGTGGAATTAGGATTCAGATATAACACTTCTGATTCTAAAATTAACGATGTTTATAAATATACCATATGGTCTCTATTATATATAAATAAAAAATAGAACAGAGGTATAAAATATGTTTGAAAAGAAGATATATTATTTGAATAGGGTACATATCCAAACACATATGCCTATGTGAAACAATTAAACTTCTCATCAAAAATATCATGAAGGTTCCTCAAAAAGTTGAAAATAGAGCTACCATATGGTCCAGCAATTGCACTGCTGGGTATTTACCCCAAAGATACAAATGTAGGGATCCAAAAGGGTATGTACACCCCGATGTTTATAGCAGCAATGTCCACAATAGCCAAACTGTGGAAAGAGCCAAGATGTCTATCGACAGATGAATGGATAAAGAAGATGTGGCATATATATACAATGGACTATTATGCAGCCATCAAAAGGAATGAAATCTTGCCATTTGCAATGACGTGGATGGAACTGGAGGGTGTTATGCTGAGCGAAATAAGTCAATCAGAGAAAGACATGTATCATATGACCTCACTGATATGAGAAATGTGAGAAACTAGACAGAGGATCATAGGGGAAGGGAGGGAAAAATGAAACAAGATGAAACCAGAGAGGGAGACAAACCATAAGAGACTCTTAATCTCAGGAAACAAACTGAGGGTTGCTGGAATGGAGGGGTGTGGGAGGGCTGGGGTGGCTGGGTGATGGACATTAGGGAGGGTATGTGCTATGGTGAGCACTGTGAATTGTGTAAGACAGTTGAATCACAGACCTGTAAATCTGAAACAAATAATACATTATATGTTAAAAAAAAAAAGAAGAAGATAGCAGGAGGGGAAGAATGAAGAGGGGGAAATCGGAGGGGGAGATGAACCATGAGAAACTATGGACTCTGAGAAACAAACTGAGGGTTCTAGAGGGGAAAGGGTGGGGGGATGGGTTAGCCTGGTGATGGGTATTAAAGAGGGCACGTTCTGCATGGAGCACTGGGTGTTATACACAAATAATGAATCATGGAACACTGCATCAAAAACTAATGATGTAATGTATGGTGATTAACATAACATAACATAATAATAAAAAAATAAAAAATATCAGAATAACATATTTTTAAGCTGTAAATATTGGTATAGAAGTTTTAACTAATTTATTTTTCTGTTAGTTGTCTGATACTATCTTTACATGCTTAATGTGTGTCATGCCAAAAAATATGATCTTAGCCAACTCTGCCTTATTTCCCCTGAGTAGTTTCAGATTTAAACTTAGATAATTAATCATTTTACCCACCATACCCCACCCCCAAGTCACCATCTATATACTTGGTTTTGGGAGAGGAATTAAGCTTCTAACTCTAAGCAGTTGACAACTCTGTCACTCATTGGGATTTAACTTATTCCAACAGGCACTTGGTCATCAACTGAATTGCCCAACAAATTAGCACTAGCCATCTTCAGAAGCATCACATCTCTGGGGGTGCCTCAGTTGGGTTAAGCAGCTGCCTTCAGCTCAGGCCATGATCTCAGGGTTCCTACTCAGTGGGGAGCCTACTTCTCCCTCTCCCTTCTGCTGGTGCTTTCTCTCTCACTATCTCTCTCAAACAAATAAATAAAATCTTAAAAAAAAAAAAAAAGAAGCATCACGATCTCTGGATCATGATTTATCTATGTTCTCTGCATTACTCTTGTCCAGATTGGTGCTTGTTAGTCCATTGGACCCTTCTCAGCCTCTAGTATTCCCAACACTATATTCAAAATAACATTAATAATTGGTTACTAGCAAGAAATCAAATAGCAAATATATATATGAATTAGAGGTCAGCAAACCTACCGGTTTTGTAAGAACATTTTTTTTCAATGATTGTTTTTGTGTAATGAAGGCAAAGTTGAGTAGTTGTGACAGAGACCATAAGGCCTGAAAAACCTAACATATTTATCATTTGTCTTTTTAAAGGGAACTTGCAGGGGCACCTGGGTGGCTCAGTCGTTAAGCATCTGCCTTTGGCTCAGGTCATGATTCCAGGTCCTGGGATCGAGCCCCGCATCAGGCTCCCTGCTCGGCGGGAAGCCTGCTTCTCCCTCTCCCACTCCCCCTGCTTGTATTCCCTCTCTCACTGTGTCTTTCTCTGTCAAATAAATAAATAAAATCTTTAAAAATAAATAAATAAATAAAGGGAACTCGCTGACCCCTGAAGAGCACTGATGAATACTTTTCAACAGTTTAGAAGAAATGAGAAAATGTTAAGAGAAATAATGCCATTCTAAAGATTTATATCTTTGTAAATTACCATTCAAGAGTATTGGTGAAATGAAAACATTTTTAGAGAACAAACATAGAGAATTTATCACTGATATATGCTTGCTAGTAACAAGGAAAGGACACACCTAAGGAAAAAGGAAAATAAATGCAGATTGTAGGGGTGAAATACAATAAGTAACAAACTAGTAAAATGTAAAACCTAGACATAAAATTAACTAAGGATTGGATGCATAAAAAACAGTATGGGGGCACCTGGGTGGCTCAGTCAGTTAAGCATTTGCCTTTGGCTCAGATCATGATCCCAGGGTTTTGGGATCGAGCCCCATGACTGGCTCCCTGCTTGGTGGGGAGCCTGATTCTCCCTCTTCCTCTGCTGCTCCCCCTGCTTGTGCTCTCTCTCTCTCTCTCTGTCAAATAAATAAGTAAAATCTTAAAAAAAATAATAATAACACATACACACACACAAAAAAAACACCAGTAATGGTGATTGATTTTGAGCTTTCAAATCAAAATTTCAGCTTTTGAATTTTGAACTGTCACAAAACAAATTGGCTTGGAGACCCAAATTTAAACATAAAACTATAAAACTATAAAACTATAAACTTCTAGTAGACAACATAGGAGAAAATCAATGTGACCTTGGACATGGTGATGTAGGTACAACACAAAAAGTGTGATTTATGAAGGAAAAAATGTTAAATTGGACTTTATTAAAATTAAAAATTTCTGCTTCTAAAAGACACTGTCGAGAATATGAAAAGACAAGTCACAGGCTTGAGCAATGTATATACAAAATGTATACGTGATAAAGGATTTGAATACAAAATGTAAAAACATCTCTTAAAATTCAAAGAACCTAATTTGAAAGTGGGCAAAAGATCTGAACAGATACCTCACCAAAGACATACAGATGATAAGTAAGCATATGAAATGTTTAATATTGTGCATCACTAAGGACTTGCAAATTAAACAAAACAAAACAAAATACCACTGTATGCCTATTAGAATGGACAAAATCCAAAACACTAACAACAAATACTGGCCAGAATGTGGAGCAATACAAATTCTCAGGCATTGCTGGTATAGATGAGAAATGGTACAATTACTTTGAAAGATAGTTAGGCAATTTCTCACAAAGTTAAACATTTTCTTGTGTTCCAGTAATTGTGTTCCTTGGCATTAACACAAATAAGTTGACATTTATGTTCACACAAAAACTTGTACATGAATGTTTATAGTGACTTTATTCATAATTGCCAAAATCTGAAAGAAACAAAGATATCCTTTAATAGGTAATTGAATAAGCAAACTATGGCGTATCTGTAGCAAGGGATATTATTCAGTTTAAAAAGAAATTAACTATTAAATCATGAAAAGATATGATGAAACCTTAATTGCATATTGCTAAACAGTCTTAAAAGGTTACATATTGTATAATTCCAACTATGTAACATTCTAGATAAACAAAAAAATATTGTAAAAACAGTAAAAAAAGAAATTTTTTGTCAGGTTTGGAAATGAGGGAGGAATGAAAAGGTGGGGCCCAAGGAGATTTTAGGGATTGAAACTACTCTGTATGATGTTGAAATGGCGAATACATGTCATTTGGAAAAACTCATTGAATGTACAACAGACACTATGAATTCTAATATATACTAGGGGTTTGGGTTACTAATTATGTATCAGTATTAGTTCATCAACTGTCACAAATGCACCACCCTAAAGCAGGATATTAATCATAGGAGAATCTGTGTTCTGATATAGAGAGGGCATATGGAAACTTTTTGTACTTCCTGCACAGCTTTTGTATAAATTCAAAATTTCACTGGGAGAGGCAATTCCAAATAGTGGTGTCAAAAGATCCTGAATTCACTTCCTCCCACAGACACAATAAATCTACATTTACATATGGAACAATTTCCTCTACAAAAGACCTAAAAACTATCTGGACAGTTCTGCCACAACAACGGATAAAAGGGTCACATAGTGATGGGAAGAAGAGGCAGAAATATGATCTTGCTAAAAACTTCCCAGCACAGCAACCTACAACTGGGAGGGATCTCATAAATAAGGAGCTTCTCCCTGAGCAGAGGGATTTGTGCAGAGGGATTTCAGGCACCCCAATCCTTGGGAGCTAGGCCCAAGAGACAAGCCCCCAAAATGTTTGACTTTGAAAACCAATGGGGTTTACATCCAAGAGAACCATGGATCTGTGGGGACTAGAGAGTCTGTTCTTAAAAAAGGCTCATACATAGACTCACCTGCCCATAACCCAGCATAAAAGTACCACTTTGAAAAGCACCTAGCCCATATGTGAAAGAGATTCAGTACTAATATTAAAGTGTCTGCTGGAGGGCAGGAACTTGTTGGGCATCTGTCTTGGGATGAAGGTGCTGGTGGGCACCATCTTTGCATTCTCTTTTTCCTTCATTAGTATAAATACTGGTGGGCACATATTTTTGCAGTCTCCCTCTACCTTGCTAGCACCAGTGGGCACACTCCATCTGATCTCTACTGCAGCCCCTCTAAAGTTTCCAGGCAAGCACTCCACCCCAGCTTGACTCACACAGCCCTCCTTGAACTGGCAGGCATACATCCTGACCCTGTACCTCTAGTCCTGCTGAAGTTGGAGGGCAAATGCCTATCCCTTTGTTGCTCCTGCAGCCTGCCCAAGGCTGGTGGATAAGTGCCCTGATCCTGTGTAGCTCCTACAACCCTATCGAAGCCAGTGGACAGCGATAGTCCACAAAGGGCGTTCCCTTCGTGGGGCTCTGGTGGCCAATGGGAGATTGAGTTTCCTGAGCCCCACAGGTTTGAAACAATCAGAGAGACAGCTTTTGGTAGGTTATCAGCCCCCAGATAACTGCACAGACAGCAGACTGAAACACGCCTCCAGTTTTTCTGTGAAAAAGGCCTATTTACTTGTCCTGGAGCTTCAGCCTGAGAAGCAGTCTTCAGGTTTACCACACCTAGAGGATACAGAGGTTAGGCTCAGGCCTGACCTGTAGCCTTGGCCTCACTACAGAAAGAAGCTTATATACTTATCTGATCACAGTGGTGTGAAATCAGAAATCAATGGCCAGAAAAATAAAACTAGAAAAGGGGCACCTGGGTGGCTCAGTGGGTTAAGCGACTGCCTTCGGCTCAGGTCATGATCTCAGAGTCCTGGGATCGAGCCCCGCATCGGGCACCTTGCTCAGCGGGAGGCCTGCTTCTCCCTCTCCCACTCCCCCTACTTGTGTTCCCTCTCTTGCTGTCTCGCTCTCTGTCAAATAAATAAAGAAAATATTAAAAAAAAAAAAGAAAAAGAAAACTAGAAAAAAATTTAAAAATGTGAAGATTACACAACATGCTACTGAACCACCACTGGATTGACAGAGAAATCAAAAAATAGCAACAACATAACAACAACAACAAAAAAACAACCTTGAGACAAATGAAAATGGAAATGCAACATACCAAAAATTATGGAATGCAGCAAAAGCATTTTAAAGAGGGACTTTTATAGTGATAAAGTCCTACCTCCAGAAACAAGTAAAATCTAAAAGAAACGGTCTAACTTTACACCCAAAGAAACTAGAAGTAAAACAGATAAAACCAAAAATTAGGAGGAAAGAAATAATAAAGATCATACAGAAATAAATAAGAGACTAAAAAGATAATAGAAAAGATCAATAAAACTAAGAGCTGGTTGTTTGAAATTATATTGACATATCTTTAACTAGACTTACTGTTGCTCAAATAAATACAATCTGAAACTGAAGAGGAGAAATTATGAGAAAGCTCAAATAAATAAAATCTGAAACTGAAGAGGAGAAATTACGACTGATACCAAAGAAATACAAAGGATCATAAAAGACTATTATGAACAATTTTCACCAAAAATCTAACCAAGAAAAACCCAAGAAATGAATAAATTCCCAGAAACACACATTTTTCTAAGACTGAATGATGAAGAAAATGCAAATTTGAATAGACATGTTATTAGTAGGGAGATTGAATCTATCAAAAACCTCCTAACAAACAAAAGTCTGGGACCAGGCAGCTTTTCTCGTGAATTCAACCAAAAATTCAAAGATTTAATGTACATTCTTCTCAAACTCTTCTAAAAACTGAAGAGAGGGGAAGTCTTCCAAACCCATTTTACAAGGCCAGCATGAACCTGATACCAAAACCAGATAAGAACACCAAAGAAAGAAAGAAAGAAAGAATGAATGAAAGAAAGAAAGAAAGAAAGAAAGAAAGGAAGAAAGAAAAGAAAATTATAGGCCAATGCAATATCTCTGATGAATATAGATATAAATATCTTCAACAAAACATTAGCAAACCAAATTCAACAATACATGTAAGGGATCATATAGCAGGATCAAGTGGGATGTATAACAGCATTGCAAAAATATGTCAATGTTTTTAAACCAATCAAAATGAAAGATAAAAATCATATGATTATCTCAAAAGAGAGAGAAAAATCATTTGACAAATTTCAATGATAGTATGATAAAAACACTTCAACAAGTGGGTATAGCAAGAACATTCTTCAGTATAATAAAGGCCGTATGTGATGAGACCATAGCTAACTTCAATACTCAATGGTGAAAAAAATGAAAGTTTTTCTTTTAAGACAAGAAACAAGACAAGGAAACTCATTCTCACCACTCTTACTCAACATAGTATTGGAAATTGTAGCCAGAGCAGGTAGGCAGGAAAAATAAATCATCTAAATTGGGAATGAAGAAGTAAAACTGTCACAATTTGTAACCAAGTTTATTTAATATATATTAAAAAATTTTAAAGACTCCTTGGGGAAAAAAAAAAGCTGTTACAAATAATGAACAAACCCAGTAAAGTTGCAGGGTATAAAATCAGAATACAAAACTCTGCTGTATTTTTATATACTATCATTGAACTATCAGAAAGAAAAAATAAGTAGTTATACATATATATGTATCAATAATAATAAAATACCTTGGTATAACTTTAACCATGGAAGTGAAAGTCCTGTGCACTGAAAACTATCAGGCATTGATTAAGAAATTGAAGAAGACACAAACAAATGAAAGGATTCTGAACAACAGACAATTCTAAAAAATTTATGGAACCACAAAAGACCGAGAATAGCAAAACCAATATTGGGAAAGAAAATAAAGCTAGAGACATCATGCTCCCTGATTTCAAATTATATTACAAAGCAATAGTGATCAAAACAGTTTGGTATTGGCATAAAAACAGATACATAGATCTAATTACAGATAGTTGATGTTTTAAAAAAGGTATAAATGCCTAAAATTTACTCATGCAGAAATAGAAAACATGTATGGGATTATCTATACCTATTTTTTGAACTTGAATCAAATTTCCATATCTTTCATAAAAGATGTTTCACATAATGGAAAAAGAATGAGAGCTCTCTGACTCAGTTTTTTATGCTAGTATAACTTTGACACCAAAACTTTCAAGGATAATACAAAACAACCACAACAACTAAAAGTCAATTTTAACTTATAAAGTTATATATACATATTTTAGATGAATATCAATATGATAATGAATTGATAAATAAGAAATCCATTGATGAAATAGTTTTTAACACAAGAACGTAAAGATGATTTAACATTAACAGATCAATGTAATTACTACTCAATGTTGAAGAAATACATAAATATATCAAGAGATACATAAACAATATTTATAAAATTCAGTGCACATTCACACAAATACTCCTAGAAAACTAGGAGCATTATTAATGTGATATGAGTATCCCAAGGTATAACAAACATATTATTTAATAATAAAACTTTAAGAGAATTTATTTATTTATTTATTTATTTATTTATTTATTTAAGACTTTATTTATTTATTTCAGAGAGAGAGAATGAGAGAGAGCACATGAGAGGGGGGAAGGGCAGAGGGAGAAGTAGACCCCCCGCTGAGCAGGGAGCCTGATGCGGGACTCGATCCCGGGACTCCAGGATCATGACCTGAGCCGAAGGCAGTTGCTTAACCAACTGAGCCACCCAGGCACCCTAAGAGAATTTATTTTTTTGTTAGAAACTATTTTCATTGCAGTCGTTAAGTGCTTTCCTAGAAGTAAAAGAAAACAAGTACTACAAGAAAATAGAAACATGTGGAATATAGATTGAATAGAAATAAAAACAATTTTCCTTCTTTGGAGGTGGTTTTTGTATCTGGAAAACAGACTCCACAGGCTAATGATTAGAACTCAGGTGGTTATAAACGTTGCTGAATGCAAGGTCCTAATACGAAAGTCAATAGTATAGACAGTCCATGACTTAAGTTCATTCAGCTTACATTTTTTTGTCTTTATGATGGTGTAAAAGCAATACTCATTCAGTAGAAAACAATACTTCAAATTTTGAATTTGAATCTTTTCCCAGGCTGTCCATATGCAGTCTAATCCTCTCCAATGATGCTGCGTAACAGGAGTGAACCACAACGCCCAGTCAGCCACCTGATCGTGATGGTCAACAACGGACACGCTGACAACCCTCCTGTTTTCCACATGCAGTACAGTATTCAATGATTTACATGAGATATTGAATATGAATTCAATAATGAATTAATGATTTTAATTCATTCAAAACATATGGTAAGAGTTGGTTGAAAATCATTATCTTAACTGAAAAAAAAAACCAAACTCATGTTCTTTGGAGTAATAATTTAGAACCAAGTAGGTTTATGGAAATTATAATTGTAGGTTATGGCTATAATTTCATATTTTTTTATTTTGGATTAGGAATCAGACACTTTCACTATATATCTTCCAAAATTTATAAAAATCTCTCTCTCTAATACCTTAAAAATAAATTCAATATAAACATATTGCTGTCTCTGTTGAGACAGTAAATAAGTCACCATGCAAACATGATTTAAATAATTGATCTGAAGATCAGACCACGTGAGGTGGTGGGCACAATAATGAGTTTGAAAGAAAAAATGGTCACATGGATTTGAATGCTAAATGACATTCCTTTTCCATGTAAATTTGATTTGGTCAACAAAGCTTGACCAATCAGCTTCCCAGGAAATGACGTTGTCCTGAGATTGTTGAATGAGTAGTTTCAGCCAAGAATACCATATTCAGTATTTTGACATTCAGGATAACTTGTGGTAAATTAAATGAATATAACCAATGCCTAAACATTCAACCAGTTACTTAATTTGTATGTCTTATATGCTTTATAACCATAAACCCATAAAATTTGGCATGTATTTGTTTCATTGTTTGTTTTTGCTATCATTACCCTGAAGATGACAACATACCATATGCCATGGATTACTGAACCTTTACATTTTAGACATCATTTAATTCATTTAATCTACTAGATTGTACTATTTTTTTCAGTGGTATGACTGTTGACATAAGAGTTAAGTGTGATCAAGGCATAGACCATGCTGGCTCCTCAGTGGGACTGTTATGTTTCATTCATTTTATTTCATTTATTTTACATCAAATGAATCATTCGTGAGAATGCCTATTAGTAGTCAAGTCAACAAGAAACATGCATGGTTTCTGACGCTTAATCATTCTTGACTTACATTATTTTTAATACATTTTAGAATGACTTTTCAACTTCAGGTGAGCCCAAGACTGTCAGAAATGATCCTAATAAAAGAAGATCTGGCTGCCAAAGAGCATGCACCACAATGCCAATACCTGTGGTGCTCATCTTTCTTAAAAGCTACAAAAATACGTTTCCTACTGTGACATCCAATATTCCAAAGAGCCTTCTCTAGAAATCACCCCTTCATTATGTCTTTGTAATTACTGTTTTCTGTCTGATGAATCTTATGCAAGCTGTGAGACTTTGAATTATGGATCTGGGAGAGTTACGAGAACAAAACTAGCTGCAGTTCCTGCAGCTAACCATGCCAATCCTGCCTTCCCAGGCAGACCCTGTCGCTGCTAACCACTCCGTCATCTGTGCTCATTTTTGGTGAGTTGATCAAAATTTTAACTACAGGACCTTGGGGTGGATTTCTCGTTTCACAAGTGCTGGGCATCCACAGCAGCTAAGATATGGTATATAGCAGCACTCTAGAGACATAATTTTTGCCCTTAAAACTTTCATTTTCAGGAAGAAATATTTCAGCATAAAATGCCACCCCTATTTTCATTTTATGGCCGGACAGTTCCGATTATAGAATTATATCTGAACAGGACATTAGAAGGCACACATTTTGTTCTGTATATATTTATTTATTTATTTATTTATTTATTTATTTATTTATTTATCTATCTATCTATTTATTTATTTATTTTTTAAAGATTTTATTTATTTATTTGACAGAGAGAGACATAGCGAGAGAGGAAACACAAGCAGGGGGAGTAGGAGAGGGAGAAGCAGGCTTCCCCACGGTGCAGGGAGCCCGATGTGGGGCTCGATCCCAGGACCCTAGGATCATGACCTGAGCCGAAGGCAGATGCTTAACGACTGAGCTACCCAGGCGCCCCCTTGTTCTGTATATATTTAACAAACCATTGGATACATAATAGGAGATCATTCTAAAAAGAATGCAATGCCATGGGATTATGTTCTGAACATTTCTGGAAGTGTAAATCTTAAAAGGAATTACTTTTTTTAGAAACCAAATACATGAATGGAAGGTAAAGGCTGAACCTTTACAAATGTAGAATATAATCTTTTAATGAGCATTTATTAAGTACCAATACATATAACACCTACTATGCTCAGTGCTGGCTTTATTGTCTGGTAATATGGACTTAAAGCATGAACCATCTTACATCCTGAGATTCAGTCATATATATGTAAGGGGGCAGACGTAACTTTCTTCATCAAAGGTTAGACTAGTATATAAATGAATGTAATTTCCTAATAGAGGAAAAACCTTGGGCAAGTGAACATGGAGCGAGATGGAAGGAAGAAGTTGTACCATCAGGCATGTCAATTAAGTCAATGCTGACCAACAAGGGGGATGTCAGAGTCCACAGCAGGCCATGTTTCCCAGCCCCAAACCAGCCAACCCAGTCACTTTGGACCATAGCTGACAACTGGATTCACTGGGAGGACTTTTAAAACTTACATTAGCTATCCACAGACCTTCTCCAGACTATTTTAAACAAAATAGCACGACAAGGAGTTTTGCAAGTCATTCTAATATGCAACTGGAGTTGAGAACTTTGTATCTAGACCCAAGCATGCCAAATTTCAAAATACACATGTTCAAATGCTGAGGTAATTGATTTGGATAGTGCCTGAGGCCCTACCTTCAAACAAACACTCAGGGTATGACTGAGATTGCCAGTCTTTGCAATCTATTAGAAATGCAAAATTATAGGCCTCACCTCAGATCTACTGAATCAAAACCTACATTTTAACATCTCCAGATGACTTTAATGACCATTACATTTTCAGAAATGCTCCTAAAAAATACACATTTTTCCCAAGTGAGGAAAATGATACTCTGCATAATTTAGATATCAGATGATAGTCTCCTTTGCCTTCAATGTCTAACTTAAACTGGTATAACTGCAATAAACGCTAGATCCTAAAACCATATACACTCACAATTAAGCCTATAGCTGCAATTTCAAAGTGTGGTCCCAGGGCAGGTCCCATTGCATCAACTGGGAAGATTTCTAACAAATGTAAATTGTTGGAACCTGTGCAGAACTACTGGGGGCGAGATCAACAATCTCTGTTTAGCCTGTCCTGGTGATTCTGATGCTGCACACTCATGTTTGAGAACCACAAGCCATAAAATCATTATAATACTGTAACTAATCAGAATGTAGACGTTAAAAATATTTTCTAAAAGACACATGAACTCAACTAATGGTATACCACTTCACACAAACCACAATGGCTAGAATGGAAAAGTGAGATCCTAATCAGTGCTGGAGAGACAGGGAGGCATTGGGACCCTCACATGCTGCTGATAGGGCTACAAAGTATGCAACCATTTCGAAAAAGTATGTGGCAGTTTCTCAAATGATTAAATATACAATTATCAAATGACTGAGAAAAGTCGATTCCTAGATATACACCAAGGATAAATGAAATCATTTCCCTATACAGAATTTTATATATAAATGTTCAGAGCACATTATTCTTAATAGAATAAAGGTGGAAACAACCTAGAAGTCCACCAACTAGCAAAAAGATAAACAAAATGTGGTCTATCCGCACAATGGAATAGTGTTGGGTCGTAAGAAAGAATAAAGTGCTGATACATGCTACAGCACAGATAACCTTGAAAATATTATGCTAAGGGAAAGAAGTTAGTCACAAAAGACCACATGTTATATCATTCCATTTATCCGAAATCCCACAATATGGGACTCTATATACAGAGAAAGTAGATTTGTGGTTGCTTAGAGCTGAGAAGTGGGAGGGTAAGAGGTGATAGGTAAAGGGTAAGGGTTTGCTTTGAGGTAATGAAAATATTAAAATTTGGGGCGCCTGGGTGGCTCAGTCAGTTGGGTGGCCAACTCCTGATTTTGGCTCAGGTCATGATCTCAGGGTTTTGAGATTGAACCCTGTGTCGGGCTTCTTGCTCAGTGGGAGTTTTCATGAGAATTCTCCCTCTCCCTCTTCCTCTGCCCTCCTGCCTCTAAAATGAATGAATAAATCTTTAAAAAAATAAAATTTATATTTAATTAAAATTTAAATTAAAAATTAAATTCCCATATCTGTGAAATATTAAAACTCCCATATTTATGAATGTACTAAGAGCCAATGAATTGTGCATGAGTGAATTGGCTGGTATATAAGTTATATCTCAAATAAAGTTATTTAAAAAAACAAGATTACTTGATAGTGTGCAAGTAAACAATAAAACCAAAGAAATGAAATCTGTGATCCAAATTTGGCCCCAAGGTACCGAGTGTAACAAAGTGGTCAGCTCTACCAGCATGAGATAAATGTAAAGATCGCCAAGCTCAGGTTAACAGCACAGCAACAAAAACTGCCATATTTGTAGCAGCACTCAGGGAAAAAAAATAAATGAATAAAAAGAAATGGAGAACTATGAAACCAGATTTCTTTGAGAAAAAAAAGTGGGACGAAGTATGTATATATATATGCAATGTTTTCAATAAGAATTCTAGAATGGTTTAGAGCTTCAAGCTATCTGAATGTATAATTTAATTAAAGGTAAATATAAAATGATTCAGTTGCTAAAAAAATTGAGCATTTCTAAAAAATACCTGGTCAGTACTCTTCTGAAGTGTCAAGGTCATGGAAAACGAGGAAAGATGGATAAACTCTCATAGATTAGAACAGACTGAAAAGGATTAGCTCCTGAAAAAGAAAAGGAACAATTGGTAAAATTCAAATGGAGAATGGGGTTTCACAGCATCGAACTGAAGTTAATTTCACAGTTTTGAGAAACTTACCATAGTGACGTAACTTCGTAACATTAAGGGAAGATGAGGGAACTACTGAGGGCAGAGTTTCTCAGTCCCTGCAGGGCCAGCATCTGTGGCCAGATCATTCTCTGCTGTGGGGCCTGTCTTATGCACCAGAGGCTGTTTAGCAACATCCCTGGCCTTTACTCCATATCCCCAACCTACGTTCTCGAATGTCCCTGGGACAAGGGTTATACAGCAGCAAAGCTGCCTCTAATTGGGAACCACTGATTTACCTTAATTCCTAACGTCAACTAACCAAAAGAAATCTGTTATCTCCTTGTGGGTGAGAAGGAAAGGAAGCAGACATAGTCAATGTCTATGCAAATAACTTTTAACTAATCAAGAAACATGTTGATTTGCTGGTGAAGATGCATTTAGAGGTGATTCACTTCCGGCGGGCTGTACCTCACCAGCAGAGAGACTGTGGTTCTTGGAAGAGTGTTTAACCACAAACCAAAATGACACACACTGGATTGCACTGCAAATAGGATGTGGGAAACTCTGTGCTCAATTGCATTAATGATCCATTCTGATGATAATGATACCATCGTCTTAAGAGGCTTCTTAGATATAAAAGTCATCGCTATCCTTATCAAGAAATGTCTTATTAAGAAGAAAATTATAGCATAGGAAGCTCTTGTTTTCAAAATCATATTCTCTGGGATCATTAATAAATTAGGAATGTGGAAGAAATGAAAATGAATTAGTGATTGGGAAGTGTTACGATCTCATCCTCCAGTACCCCTTGGCTGATGGCACACCTACCTCTCCAACAAGTGACTTCTTTCCGAACTGCAGAAGCATTATGAAGCCTTCAGTGGGCTCCCTTTAATGTCCTCAACATTCACCTGTTTGCCTCTCAGATCCAGAATGCACCTGCTGCTTGCTCTTGGGTTTGGTACTTACTTTGCCAGACTCCACTTTTCTGTACCTTTACTGGCTAGCTCAGCAGGCACTTTGTGCATGTGCTTTTAAGGAAAACATTCTGGAAAACAGTTTGCTTTATACCACCTTCAACAGACCGCCAAACTCCATCACTATATATATATATAAAATATAGTATTAGTAATCTTCAAACATTGTTTTTATAGTCAGATGTTTTTTAACTGTTAGTTGGAAACATGAGCCACTAATGTGTAAACATGGATTACCAGTAAAAATGGAAAAAAAGAGAAATCACATTAACGTTCAAAAAGAATAACATCTATATATGAATGTACGAAGCCTAAATTATAGAACAGTCTTCATAAAACCAACGTTTTCGGGGCTAAAACATAAATCGTGGTCTACTGTCACCATTTCCTTAAGAGGCAAATTGCAGAAAGTAACATTAACAACCACTCTAGAAGAATAAAACATGCATCACATTTACGAAAACAAAAACTTGTTATTTAGTTTTGCTTAAAAGAGCATTCAAGTGAATTATGTTTGGTTTTTACGATAATGAAAGAGAATGGCCGTCTGTCAATACCCAATCTGTAATTTTTATGAACTGCAAGAATTATTATACCTTCTCCCTCTCAGATCAAGTCCCAAAATAGAGACAACTCTGCTGGTGGAGATGTAGACTTGTACAGACACTGGGGAAAATAGTTTGGTAATTTCTCAAAAAGTTAAACAGTTAAGGAGCGCCTGGGCGGCTCAGTAGGTTAAGCCTGGGACTTTTGATTTTGGCTGAGGTCATGATCTCAGGGTCATGAGATCTAGACCCAAGTAGGGCTCCCTGATAAGCATGGAGTCTGCTTGAGGATACTCTCTCCCTCTCCCTGTGCCCCTCCCCACCCCCGCTAGTATGTGCTCTCTCTCAAATAAATAAATCTTAAAAAAAAAAAAAAAAAATTAAGCAGTTAAGGTATGGCCTAGCAATTCTACCCTAGCTATACATCAAAGAGAAATGAAAACATTTGTCCACATAAACTTTTATACATGAATGCTCATAACAACATTATTCATAATATCAGAAGAGTGGAAACAACCCTAATGTCCATTAACTGGCAAAGGATAAACAACATGTGGTCTGTCTGTGCAATGGAATATTGCTGGATCATAAAGAGTGAAAAGCTGTGACCCACTACTGCATGGATGGACGTTGAAAATACAGTATGCTAAGCAAAAGAAGCCAGTCGCAAAAGACTACATATTACATAATCCCGTTTATCTGAAAGCCCACAATAGAGAAATCTGTATCTGGAGAGAAAGTGAATTAGTGGTTGTTTAGGGCTGGGGGAAGGGGAGGTGGATGGGAAGGTGATAGTCATAGCATCCAGGCTTTCTCTTGGAAGCATGGATGTTCTCAAGTTGAGTGTGGTGATGGGTGCACGTATCTGTGAACGTGCTGGAAGCCGTAGAACTGTACTCTTTGGGTGAACTGTATGGTATGTGAATGATATTGCAGTAAAGATGCTGGGGATTGGGGAGTGGAGATGGTGAAGTCCTGGTCCTCTCTCCGCAGCCAAACTCTTGCTATCAGCAGCGGGAAGAACAGAGACTGGAGGCTGTGACCTCCAGATGACCATGCACACTCAGGCTGCAGCTGCACCTGCAGACTTCTCCTGAGTCCCCTCTGCCAGCCTCACGCGCCCAGGGGTTGTGGAGGGTTCCAGAACCCAAGCCCACGCGCTTTCCGTGCACCCAGATGCCAACGGTCATCTGAGTCCTGGGCGCTTCGGCTGCAGCTGCGTCCGGCGACACTGGGAACTTCTGGAAGCCGAATCCCCACCAGAAAGCCCCCTCCCTGACGCCCGCTCCCATGGGCAACTACCTGAGCACATCCAAGCCCGAGCCGCCACCCCTCGCCCAAGGGCGCCGGAACCCGCGGCCCAGGCCTGCCCACGCCGACGACGGTGGGCACCGCATCTGCTCGGGGCCCCTCCCGCAGATGCCGCCCAACTGGGACCCCGCCAAGCCGCGGAGGGTGGTCCCTGAGGCATGGAGGCGCTTTCCCGCCAAGCCACCTGCTGAGACAGTCCTGGGGCCCGATCTCTCCGGCGCCTGGGAGAGTTACATGAAGCGGTGGCTTTGGAGTGCCCGCCACCCAAGACGGATCTGGAGCCCTGTGACGGTCAGGATCGCGCCCCCTGAGCGCAGAGGGAACCCCTGGGTGTCCCAGGCACAGCGGCACGGCGCCTGCTCCGCAGGGCATCCACTAGTGGAGGAGCGCCCAGACCCTTGTGCCAAGGAGACCGTGCTGAGGGCTCTCAGCCAGCGCCAGAAGGGGAACAGGAAGTTTGACGGGCCCCTGTGGTTTGAGATTCCAGAGAGCACAAGCAGGAGGCGGAACCCGGAGCCCAGGCCATCTGCCTTTAAGCCCCTGATCAGAAATGGTGTGGTCCCTTCCTTTGTGCCCAGACCAGGGCCTCTAATCAGAAGCCTTCACTCCTGGAGCTACACTGTCTGCAGGGAGGACGCTGACCTCGAGCCTGACGCCCAGCCTTCGCTGTCTGCTACCCACCCCACGGCAGGGGCGGTGTCAGCCCGGGGCCCAGATCCTCAGCTGCAGAGCTGGGAGAAGATGCAGTACTCCAGGGGCCTCCCACCTTCCTACAGTGCGTAAGAACCACACCAGGAGGGTTTCTTCCCAGCCTGCTGGCCCCTTTGGCTCCTAAGAGTCAGGGCCCTGTTACCTGCCTCCTGAAATTCAAACCTTTCTATTTATTCTCTTCTTGCTGACCCCATACTCTACCTGACACAATACCCCAGACCTGCCTGCCCTTACTCTGGAGAGCCCCACACTGAAGATTGCTGTTAAACCCCTTGCCTCCCCTGCCTGCCCACTCCTTCCTGCCCTTTCCCCTCCTTTACTGGAAGGCATTCTTTCCCCACCTTCCCTATTTGCCCAGCTTGTATAAATATTTGATCTCATTAAAATGATATTAATATTTTATAAAGGCCTTTTTATATAAAAGTAAAAGGAAAATGTTTCCAGACTATCAAGAGCAAGGGCAAAGACCCTGCACTGGTAATAACTTTTATTTATTTGAGGCCCAAAGAGAAGTCCAATAAAGCTAGAGTGGTGAGAGAGAACATAATATGAGGTTAGTGACACAGACAACGATGAAGTAATATAAAGCATTGGGGCCATGGAAGAGTTTGAGTTTTATTCTAAGAACCATAGGTTTTAAGCAGAGGTAAGACTAATCAGGTTGATGTGTTTTAAACTATGTGAAGAGTTTATCATCCAAAATCAGCAACTGAAACAGAAACAGTAGGAGCCCAATGCTGTGGGCAGATTGGTCTGAAAGAGAAGTGATGTAGGTTAAAGGTGCACATGAATTAGGGGTGTGTCTTGAAGGTAAATGTTTTGGGGCTTCCTAATGCAATAGATGATAGCATTAGGAGAGTAGAAGAATCCAGGAGTCTTAGCTTATTGGTTCCAAAAATTGCATGGTGACAGTGCCATTTATCGAGATGGGAAACGTCAATAGGGAACATAATTGGAGATATCAAAGGTTCTAAGTCAGTCATGTCTCCTCAATGCATTCATTTGTTATCCCAGTGAAATTGTCACCTGTGCAGTTGAAAACATGAGCCTGGAACTCAGTGGAGAGTTTGAAATCAGAGAAATAAATGTAGAAGTCATGAACACATAAGCCCACTGATACACATGATGCTTAAAGCCAGTGCTATGTGGATTCACCAAGCAGAAAACCCAGAGAAGAAGGCTAAGGATGAACCCTCTCATGCTCTGATGTTTAAAGGGCAAAAGAAAGGAAAGGGAAAGAGGAGAAAGCTGGGAAAGCACAGCCACAGAGGACAGAGGTGGGACATAAGTCAGAAGCAGGAGAGACATTGAGGGGAGAGCTTTAGAAGGTGGAATTTATCACCCACGTTGGCTGCCACCGAAAAGTTGAGATATTCCATCACTGACTTTGAAAAGAGGAATCCTTTTAGAGTGTTGGAGGTAAAGCCTGAATTAATTTGGAAGACATTAGAAGGAGTGGATGTGGAGGCAGGGTCTGGAGAAGCCATGTGGTAGATATTCTGTCATAGAGTAAAGCAGGTGGGAGGCAGTTTTACTTTGTTCTGAAATTTTGTTTTAGGAAAGGGTAAGGAATATGTTCAGCTGTAAAGGGATCTTTGGGAGGATCAGGAGGGATGGACTGCTAAGTGCTTGTGGAAGGTGGGGTGGCTCTCAGACACTTGATCCTCGATCGTGGCAGGGGCTGGGGGCAGTGGCTGTGGTGTGGAATGGGCTGGGGGGGGGGGCCTGGTACCCGGGGGGAACATCAATTCTCTGTCTTCAACTCTACCAGGGAAGTACAAAGCAAGTCTGTGTGAGAGAGGGCAGGAGGGAAATATTTTAGGTTTGACAAAACTGCTGAACATGCGAAACAGAATTCTCCCAGAGGGAAAAGGGAAAGACTTGGAGAATGTAGTAGAATTATGAGAAAAATATCAGGGTATCAGGGTTTCAGGGTTGGGTTCTTCAAACGAAATGGGAAACCAGGAAAAATGATTTATTAATCTTTAGATTTCATTTTACCTGAACAAATATACAAATAAGGATTGAGTCCACAATTGGTTTTAACCATTACATTTTAACCAATATTCTATTAACTAATATAGTTCAAAAGAATTTAATCAAGAGGGAGGAAGCAAAGGAGTTAAGGTGTGTATGAGACAGGGTTCTTCTGAGAATCAGAACCAGTGTGCGAGGGTGTATGTGTGTGTGTGCATTTGGATTCACCTGTGGAGACAGAGAGAGAGAGAGAGAGAGGCAAGTTGATTGATTCTAAAGAGTTGGCTCGGGGCTCCTGGGTGGCACAGTAGCTTAAGCATCTGACTCTCGGTTTCCGCTCAGGTCATGATCTCAGGATCATGAGATTTGAACCCCCCATAGGGCTCCACACTCAGCTCGGAGTCTGTTTGAGATTCTCTCTCCCTCTCACTCTGCCCCTTCCACTCGTGCTCTCTCTGTCTCTGTCTCTAAAATAAATAAATAAATCTTAAAAAAATAAATAAATAAGAATTGGCTCATGTGATTATGGGGCCTGAGAAGTTCCAAGATCTACAGTTGGCAAGCTGCAGACTCAGGAGACCTGAGTGTTAAGTTCCAGTCCAAGTCTGAAGTCAGAAGATGAATGTCCCAGGGCGGGGAGACACGGACAGACAGACAGAGAAATCTTTCTTACTCAAACTTTGTTCTATTCCAGTGTTCCAAGGACTGATTGAGGCCCCTTCACATTGGGGAAGGCCATCTGCTTTACGCAGTCTATCACTTCAAATATTACGTGCATCCAGAAACATCCTCATAGACACACACAGAAAGATAGTTTAACCCGATATCTGGGGACCCTATCACCCAGTCAAGTTGGCACATACAATTAGCCATGACAGGGTGTTTTTAAAGGAGTAATTGTAATTTGGATTATAGAATCAAACTGGTTAAGAGAGAATTTGATGAGGGAGGAACCTAGGTAATGAGAACTACAGGGAAAACGATCAGAGTCCTAATGACAGGCGTCAGGGGTGTGAGAATTAGGTGAGGGAACAGAAATCTGTCAGTGTCCTAGAGGAGGTCAAGAAACATGGTGGGTGGAGGTTAAAGGTGCTATGAATAGTGACCAGAACAGGGCGAAGGGGGAAGATCATGAGGAAGGAATTCAAATTTTCATGACTGCAAGGAAGGTTGCACGTGGTTTCTAACATTATGAGTTTCAAAGTAATGGGGATCTTTGAAAGAGCAAAGAGAAATCACAGTGTGGGAAGAGCACCTGTTCTCTGGTGCACCCCATGAGCGTTTTGAAACGTGGGAGGAAGAGCAGCTTTGCTTCCAGCTAAGGGGCAGTGCGTGCATGATGAATGTGGGTCGGAGGTTGAAGAGAGCTCAGCTGTGTGGGGATTTTCTAATGTCTCATCATGAGTTTCCAAGGGCTTGCAAGGCTTGGGCACACAGGATGAGAATGAGCTGGGAACTTGTGAGCTTGGGAAGAGATTCCTGATGGGGTTATTCACAGTAGTGCCTCAGAGCAATGTGGTCTATCGGTCAAAGTAGAGTACAGAATATTCGTCTGGCATATATAAACAGAATTTACCAGGAGCACAGGACTCTCTTCCTGTGAACCAGCCTTACAGGCACCTACAGAGACTGCATGGCCAGCCGAAGCAAAGTGAGGCCTCTGCCCTCGCATCATGGGAGGCCCAGCAGCATGGGACATGGAGAGACAAATGAGTCCCTGGGGCAGAGCAGAGTTTGCTAAAGCAGATGTGTAAACATTTAATATATGATAATGCTAACATTTAAAATCTGTGTGAAAATAATGAACTATTAGAAACAGTGAATTGCAATTATCAGCTTTCCAATTGGGAAATAGAACACAGCTCTCTCTCTTATGCAAAACACAAATGTAAACATCAAAACTACAAAATAGTTAGGGCGCCTGGGTGGCTCAGTTGGTTAAGCAACTCTCTTTGGCTCAGGTCATGATCCTGGAGTCCCTGGATCGAGTCCTGCATCGGGCTCCCTGCTCGGCAGGGAGTCTGCTTCGCCCTCTGACCCTCCCCCATCTCATGCTCTCTTATCTCATTCTCTCTCTCAAATAAATAAATAAAATCTTTAAAAAAAGAAAACTACAAAATAGTTGAAAATTCGAAGGAAATATTTTTTTCCCAAGAGTAAATGAATTAAAGTTTAATTACACCCATAATAAATTTTGAAAAATTAAGCTCTACACAAATGTTAAAAGCCCTCCACCAATCTCCTCCTTTGGCATTCTTAAGGAGGCAAAAAACCCAAAACCATAAAAGAAAAGTTTGTAATAGCTAATATTTTAAAAACCTCTGTAATAGAAAAATATTTCAAAAGCAAGTGACAGGGTTGGATGCTACATTGGTAACCCACATAACAGATCACAAATTGCTATTCCACAAATACAAGGAAGCACTAAATATCAAAGGAAAAAAAAGAAAGACAGAAAGGTAGGGAGGGAGGGAGGGAGGAAAGAAAGAAAGAAAGAAACAAAGAAAGAAAGAAAAAGAAAAAGAAAGAAAGAAAATAAAGAAAGAAAGAAAGAAAGAAAGAAAGAAAGAAAGAAAGAAAGAAAAGAAAGAAAAGAAAGAAAGAAAAGAAACAAGAAAAGAATTAATAAAAATGTAACTAGACAGCTCATATAAGAAAGAAATCAAATTGTTAATAAATATATATAATATTCAATGTGCCCTAATTATTCAGAGAAATTTATATATCTATATCTGTATCAATACATATACCTATACATGCATGGTATTTATACCCATCATTGCCAAAAAAAAGGTATCCAGCCTTGGCAAGACTGTAGGAGAAATAATCTCATGTTAATTTAGTAAATTAATGAGACTGATAGTGTGTAAATTCTCATTGTGTGTAGCTTAGTAATTATTCTTTTATTTTGGCATTGCATTTAATTTTAATAAATGATGAAATATGCTGTAAAGATATGAGCCATGAAATAGGTAATAGCATAGCTTTGAGACCTAGTCACAAAAACAAATAAGCAAAGGGGCCACCTGAGTGGTTCAGTTGGTTAAGCGTCTGCCTTTGGCTCAGGTCATGATCTCAGGGTCCTGGAATCGAGCCCCACATCGGGCTCCCTGCTCAGCGGGGAGCCTGCTTCTCCTCTCCCTCTGCCTGCCGCTCCCCCTGCTTGTGCTCTCTCTCTTTCTCTCAATCTCTGTCAAATAAATAAAATCTTAAAAGAAAAAAAGAGAAAAGAAGAAAAACAGTAAGAATAGGCACTTTTATAACTTAGGCACAAAAATGTATAACATAGAACATAAATGGTCAAAGCCAATAGGAAGGTTGCAATTTGAAAGAACGTGATTTAATAACCTACACGTGAACCCCAAGGACTTATTTTCTCCCCACTATTAATTCCCAGGTCCTCTGGTTTTTCCCAAGTCCACGTGTTACCTTACGATGGTCCAGGCAAAGAAAAAGGCCAATGAAATGAACAGAAGGAAACGCTGAAGCCAGGAGACTTGTCTTGAGCGAAACACCTAATTCTTTTATTCCCAAACTCCACTCCCCCAGTCCCTGTCTGCTATGCTGTCAAAGATTAAGCGGCTTCCTTTCAAATGAGAAGAAGTACAGTATTATTTTACTGTAGACTATCTAAAATTTCATAAAGTATTACTCAAAACAATGCAGCTTGGAAGGTGTGTGTGTATGTATACATACACATTATATATAATATACACACATGTAAGTATGTGTACATATGCATATATGTGTGTATATATGTGTCTGTGTGTATATGCTCGTGTGTGTGCATATATACATGTAAATTTGCATATAAACATAAACATACACAATTCTGCTATCGCTCTAAATGTTTTGGTCAGTCAGACTGAAAAGTACTTAGAGGAATCACAAAAGTAACACTGTTTAAACTTCTTTTCCTTTTAAAGATTTTACTTATTTATTTGGAAGAGTGAGCAAGAGAGAGAGAGAGCACAGGAGGAGGGGCAGAAGGAGAGGGAGAAGGAGACTCCCCTGCAGAGCAGGGAGCCTGATGCAGGGCTCAATCCCAGGGCTCTGGGATCATGACCTGAGCAGAAAGCAGACGATTGATTAACCGACTGAGCCAACCAGGCACCCCTATAGTTTAAACTTCTAATGTATATGCCTATATATTTGCCAATTTTTTAATGAGAACTCCAGGTTTTTCTTTGCACGAGAATCTGCTGATAGGAGTTCTGCATCAACCATACCTACATTACAACATTGTTATTTTCAGGGCACCTGGGTGGCTCAGTTGTTAAGCATCTGCCTTCGGCTCGGGTCCTGATCCCAGGGTCCTGGGATCGAGCCCTGCATCGGGCTCCCCGCTCCGTGGGAAGCCTTGTTATTTTCTATTCTGGTTTCTTTAAGGTGAAGCCAGAATTTAGGTATTTGCAAACAATATGAGGACAATATGAGTGCACATTACTTGTAGATTTCCCCCAGTGTTTTACAGATAACTTGCTCATACCTAATTTAGAAGAATTGTTTTGGACAACTCAAGTCTTTCCAAAGTATTAGATTTAAAGAAACAACAGCTCTCTTTCTGCACTTATACTTCATTCTTTTATGAAATGATTAGATGAATTATATAAGTGTAAAATTTGTTATAGACTGATTTGGTAACACATTCAAATGAATTTATGGTAAAAATGTAATTAAATTGACAGAAGTATAAGTGTACCGGAGAAATAGAGAGAGAGCATACAGCAAAGGAGAATTGAGTGCTAGCTGCATACCTATATTCTTATACATACGTGTATAAATAAACTCTGATATTTATATATATATATACATCTGTGCATACAGATAGATATCATGCTTTTGAAATACATGTATACACAAATACAGTGCATTCCTAATACAGGTATGTACATGCCTAATTTATAGCAATATGTATTATAAACATACACATACACATTCTAGATATAAATATAGACTGGAAGTCCATTAGCATGTTAGATTAATAACAAATTTCAGCTCGTCAAGGGGCAAAATGGATAGTCCAAGACACAGAATTAAATTAGCTCATTAGGGCGCCTGGGTCCTCAGTTGGTTAAGCGACTGCCTTCGGCTCAGGTCATGATTCTGGAGTCCCGGGATCGAGTCCCACATCAGGCTCCCTGCTCGGTGAGGAGCCTGCTTCTCCCTCTGACCCTCCCCCCTCTCATGTGCTCTCTGTCTCTCTCATTCTCTCTGTCTCAAATAAATAAATAAAATCTTTAAAAAAAAATTAAAAAAAATAAATTAGCTCATTAAAGAAGAGTATTTATAGACAGATTAGGTATGCTACCATCAGGAAAAAAAATTAAAATAAAAAAAAGTCAGTATAGCCAAAATAAGGCTCCTGTGATTATTTATAGTTCTGGACAAAGAATGAATAACAATATTTCATAAAGAAAATTTAACATCTAAGTATAAAAATTTATTTTGAATTTTCTTTGGATTTCACATGTTTGCTAAGACCAAATATTCCTCAAATATTTAATGTTTTAGAGATAATTATTTGGAAATCAACAAACAGCAAAAGAATTCTCATCTTAATTTTTGATTATGGTATTAATTCAGAATTGGCTTAATTGTCATTTTTTTTTTTTTTTTAGTTTTCCTAACTCAAATGATAAGATGATGGCATCTTGCATATTTTTATTAGCATACTCAATCATTCCACTGGTGACCTAGAGCAAACCTCAACATTACTTATGTCCTAAATGGGTACATTTCTGTGGTGGTATTTTTTTTTTTTTCCCAGAAAGGTGCCCATCTTTCTTTTTTTCTCTTTTTCTTTCTTTTTGGCAGAATTTTTAAATCCCAGCTTTATCATTCTCTAGAAAAACAAAAGTTCTAAAAAAAATTAGCATTATTATATTTTAGAAAAATGTAAAAATAGTTCATATCAAGAATGACTTCTTTCACATGTACCTAAAATATGATGTTCTTAATGAAATATATGACATTTTTATAAGAGATTGTGAAATTATTATATTGAATAGCAAAAGTAATAAAAATCACTTAAGCAATTGTAACTCTCAACATTGCCTGATTTTGGAAAATAATAATTATGATAATAGCTCACATCACAGGCTTACCATCTTATGCTATACTCAATTAAATATTTTTTTATTAAACTTTCAAAAGAGGGATATTTAAAGTAATACAATAAAATGCTTGGAACATATTATTTTTGAAGGTGCAATTTAATTTAACTCAATAAACTTTTTATAGAATATTGCCTTGCAGGGCACCTGGGTGGCTCAGTCGTTAAGCATCTGCCTTCAGCTCAGGTCATGATTCCAGGGTTTTGGGATCAAGCTCCACATCGGGCTCCCTGCTTGGCAGGAAGCCTGCTTCTCTCTCTCCCACTCCACCTGCTTGTGTTCCCTCTCTTGCACTCTCTCTCTGTGTCAAATAAATAAGTAAAATATTAAAAAAAAATCTTAGAAAAAAAAGAATATTGCCTTGCTTTCCTTGAGTTTCTGTCTTTCTTTATCCATTTATTCTCAGCCACAGTTCTGCACTACCATTAATTGATAAATACGAGTAAATGTGGACAGAGGTCCAGCCTAACATCATCAGTCCCAGAGAGTTCAACATTAAAGTTCATTTCCTTTTGCATTTTGTCATCTCAAAATTCACACAGGATCAACGTTAAGTGTCCTTGAAATAGAGACACGTATCAAATGATCAACTTATAAAATGTACAGAAAAGGAATAAGGAAAGAACCTTATGCAGGGAAAAGCAGAAAGCTGCCCTTTTAAGGTGGTGCATTTGTCCGCCAGAATGCAGCTTAATTCCTCCACAGAGGGACATTGATATAGGCAGATCTTACCCAAGAAATAGCTTCAAATGATCTGCTTTCAAATTCTACTTCTTATCGCAGATCTGATAACTTCTTGTTGAGGTTTTGGGTCCATATTCTCACAAATGTTCTCCTGGTAGGGAGTGAGTGTCCTCATTTTGGTGATGGATCTCTTGTTACTCTACTTTGCAGGTGAACTCCAGTGCTCATTCACACTGTCTTCTCACCACTAGGAGGGCTTCCACTCTGTCTTTATTAGTCCAGTGCTGTTTGTCCAGTGTCCAGCCCTGTAATTTGGCTGTGATGGCAGTCCATAACTTTGAAGCAAAACTGGTAGCCCACATTTTTAACTTTTTATTTTGAAATAATTTGAGATTTAGAGAAGAATTCCTACTTACCCTTCACTCAGCACCCCCTAATGTTAATATCTTTCGGAACCATGGGGTGTTTATCAAAATCGAGAAAGTAATGTTGGTATAATATCTTCAACTTAGCTACTGACTTTGTTTGGATTTCGTCAGTGTTTCCATCAGTCTTTTCTCTTTCAGGATCCAATCCAATGTACCTTGTCGCATTAAATCATAATCTCTTCTGAGATGTCTCTAACCTGGAATAGTCTCAGTATTTTCATATTTCTCATGCCTTTGGAAGTTTTGAAAAATGTCTCTTTATGTAAAACAATATTTCCAAAAGCTACAGTGAGTGAAAAATATCTTAGAGAAGGAAGATATTACAAAAAGACTTTCATGGTTGGCAATTTTTAAAGTGTAGTTTCAAAAATTATAATCACATTTGTGTGTTTTTGTCATGCATATTAAATGCATCTTTCATTTTGCTTCAGTGTGAATGCAAACCCTCAGGATAAGGGGTGCTACTAAATGTGAGGGACATTAGGAAGAGTAAGAGAGCAAACAATGCATTACCATTGATGGGGGCAGTGGGGACACAAAAGCCAGCCTGGGACAGGACCGTATTAAGTCCAGCAGAGAACTAAAATTTAGGTTGTAAAGGGAGTTTAAGTATCTGGGCAATTGTATCATCCTGCTTGCAGTCAATACCACATTTGTTTAGTGTTCCTAAACTATTTATTGTGTGAGTCCATATTGATCCAAGTATTTTACTAAGCACTTGGGACATGATGGTAACTATGGCACCAAGGAAATGAAAGATCTGTGGGAAGATAGCTAGAAGAAAGAGAATTCAATGCAGTTTGACAAATTTTATTATAAAGGCAAGCACAAATTTCTATGTCAATGTATAAAAGACATGAGGAAATTTTAGCTGTAGATAATTTAGGGGAAAAAAAAATCCTGAAACTTTTAGGATAAGTAGACATTAACTGGGAAAAAATGATGTGGAAAGGAAAAGAGTGTGAAAACAGAAAAAAAAACTAAATTTGGACCTTGTAAAGTTTAAATAGCTAATGGGGTGAGGGTGAGCAGTGTTGGTGTTACAAACAAGTCTGAGTTGAGGGCGCCTGCGTGGCTCAGTTGGTTAAGCGACTGCCTTTGGCTCAGGTCATGATCCTGGAGTCCCTGGATTGAGTCCCGCATCAGGCTCCCTGCTCGGCAGGGAGTCTGCTTCTCCCTCTGACCCTCCCCCCTCTCATGTGCTCTCTCTCATTCTCTCTCTCTCAAAATAAATAAATAAAATCTTCAAAAAAAAAAAAAGTCTGAGTTGAAATAGTTTAATTAATACACAAGAGTTTGTTGGGGAGAGTCTCAATTGACCTTGCTTATGCCTGGCGGATTTGTGTCCCCTTTCAATCAAAAGTGTCTTGGTTTGAATGATAAATTATATGCACACTCTTAGAAAGCATAAGCTTTGTGCTCTGTACATACTACAGGGGATATGGATCTGATTCTGCCTGGATGGGCTCGCTCAACCACAAGTAGGAAGATAAATAGGAATCCTGATACTTTGATTTTGGGTGGGTGAGCTTGACGTTCTTATGAGGCATTCATGAAGAGATCCTCTTCTCTTCTATAATACTATATATCCAAATGCAGAATGTTATGTGAGTTGTGTTGTGTGTGCATGTGTGTATAATGAGGAAAAAAGAGATCAAGAGAAAAATCAAAGGTATAGATGCATCCCAGAGACCATTCATTGATATATCATGATTAAGCAGTGAGATTTGAACTTTGTTAATTATGTCTCCTTTCACCAATCCATAAAACAGACCTAATATTATTCAATTCATAGTGTTCTAAAGATGAAATGCAATAGTATATAAGTGCCCACACCCAGTATTCAGTCAAGGCCTATAGAGAGATACATGTAGCCATTGAGATTTGTTCATATTTACATAGTTATCAACAAACATACATAGCTATCACTTCTTTGTTGCTGTGATAGAAGAAAAAGGACAAATAAATATTCCTACAAGAATACCTTTGTTTGACAGCTGTATTATATCATCAAGGAATGAGGATTTTAAAGTGATAGACTTATCTGTTTGTTTAGGCACATAGGGTGGTTCAGGGCAGGCCAGTTTGCCTGAAGGCAGAACACGAGAAGAAGAGGAATGGACCCATAGAATTGTGCTATCCTTTTTATTCCTGAGAAGTTACCATGCTACCTTTGATTATGTTATATCTCTGTGCCCGGCCTGCAGGGATCTTGAAGAGACTGGTCTAACCACAATCTTAATGCCTCTTCATGCCTGCTGAGCCTGTAAGAGCATACTTACTTAGTATGATTTAAAAAGAATTGCCTGAATTCCTAAAACAAGCTCTAGTCAGAGGTGGCATATAGATTTTTCTTTTAAGACATAAGCCAAAAGAAGTAGATGATTAAAGGCAAAATAAATCCACAGGTCACCAATATGCTACGGACACAGAGAATACAAAAAGAGAGAACTAGTTATTTGTATCTAAAAGGGATAAAAACAGGGACACATAACCACACACAGGGTGAGCTAAAGAGTTCACAACACCCTTTGTTTTTTTAACTGATAAGAAGTTCTGTGTTGGGCAACTAATGAGTTATAATTAAGCACATGGGACAAGTAGGTTGGATTTTCCTTTGCCAGCAGCTATAAAGAACCTATAAAAATTCAACTTTAAAAAGTCAAAATTCAGGGTGCCTGGGTGGCTCAGTTGGTTAAGCGACTGCCTTCGGCTCAGGTCATGATCCTGGAGTCCCAGGATCGAGTCCCGAATTGGGCTCCCGGCTCGGCGGGGAGTCTGCTTCTCCCTCTGACCCTCCTCCCTCTCATGCTGTCTCTCATTCTCTCTCTCTCAAATAAATAAATAAATAAAATCTTAAAAAAAAAATAATAAAAATAAAAAGTCAAAATTCAAACAATTTTGTGAGTGAGACTGAGTGTTCTAACAGTCATTTGCTGAGAGGTTTAATGCCATTTTGAGACCAAACTTAGTTTCTGTTGGTAACTCCCCTGTGGGAGTGTTCTCTCTTGTGCCTGTCTACAGAATCAGGGCCCAAGAGCTGTAAGACATGAGAAGTTATGCCAAAATGGGCAACACTTTTCCGAAAAATGCTCTATGTAAATCCCTAATTCCACTTTGACCTGGTGGTATAAAATTTTAAGGTTCTCACTATTTTCTCCTAGACCATAGTCAGATGTGAACGTTAATGCAAATGTTTATGTCCTAGGCACCCAGTACCGCACCTGTTTCTGAAAGCATCGCAGATGCCTCAAAAGGCCTCTAATACACAAAGAAAAAATATCCAATATTTAAAATTCACCCCCTCAATAAAAAGATGAAAAAAGCCTTTAACTCTTCCAGTTTTATTATCAATACTTCCTTGATATATTCAACCAAAGTTTTCACCTCTCATTTTGTGTTTGTGTCTTACAAGAATTTGAATGTAAGAAGGAGTACAATAAAAATAGGTTTATATTTCTTCTCTTACTGGAATGGTTTTCTATTCTAACTTCCCCCAATCTTTCTTTGACTATACTTTCCTGTTGCTTTATATTCCTACACTAGCTTCCAAATTACTCTTTAATAAGAGAAATACACTGAAAAGATTGGGGTAAATTGGGTAGAAAGAAGAACCCAATTCACCTATAAACTAGTTCAAAAGAAAGGGTCATAAGTTACCCATACTTAACTCCATATCAAATCAGAAGTCTATAAAAGATCATTATTACCACTACCAATCTTGGCAATAATTTTGTATATAGACTTTGGGAAAGAATCAAATACCTGGGATCAGTGCCAGAATTAATGCATAGAGCCTGACCCATAAATAGCTGAAGTATATAGAATCAAAGTCAATTGAGAAATTAAGACTTGGCAAAAAATCTAAGGCCATTATTAATGGATGTCCTGAAAGGATAAAACTGAGCATAACAACTATCAAAAGAGAAGTAGCTGATTCTAAAACTTCTTCTTGAAAAATACTAGCTTTTAACAGTAAATTCTATGATCTGGTAAAAAGAAAGCTGTACTAGATTGTTATTACAAACCCTTTTTATTATATAAGATATTTCTTAAATTTTAAAATAGGAAAAAATAGAAAAAAAAGAAAAAATAGAAAAAAAAGATTTAAAAATATAAATCACTCATGCTTTTACTATCCAGAGAAAACTGCTGCTATATCCTCCAGGTTTTGTTTTTGTTTTTTTTTTTTTAATATGCCTTCAGATACATATAACTATCTTAAAATGTGTAGCAAAATAAATTACACATCATCCATCATTAGGAAATGGAAATTCAAATCACAATGAGATACCATTTCACACTCCCAATAGAATGGATATAAATGATAAGACAGACAGTAACAAGTATTGACAAGAAGGTAGAGAATCTGGAACTCTCATACATTGCTGCTGGAGATGCAATCTGGCAAAGCCATCTCGAAAAACAGTTTCAAAGTTTTTGAGCAGTGAAACAGTTTTTGAATTTAAAATTACTATATGACCTAGCAAATTTGACCCTTAGACTTTTATTGAAGAGAAATGAAACACACATTTACACAATGACTAATACCCGAATGGTTATAGTAATATTATTCATAATAGTCAAAAGGTGGAAATAATCCAAATGTCCACCCACTAGTGAATGGATAAGCACAATGTGGTGTATCCATAAAAATGGAATCTGGGGTGCCTGGGTGGCTTACTGGTTAAGCATCTGCCTTCGGCTCAGGTCATGATCCCAGGGTCCTGGGATCGAGTACCCCGTCAGGCTTCCTGCTTGGCGGGAAGCCTGCTTCTCCCACTTGCACTCCCCCTGCTTGTGTTCCTGCTCTCACTATCTCTCTCTGTCAAATAAATAAATAAAATCTTAAAAAAAAAAACTTAAAACAAAAAAGGAATCTTATTCAGAAACAAAAACAAAGTGTTGAGACATGCAAAACATGAATGAACCTCACAAACATTGTACCAAGTGAAAGAAGGCAGGTGACAAACACCAACTATTAGTTGATCCATTTATATAAAATGATGTCATAAAAGTCAAAATTATAGAGACAGAAGTAGATTAAGTGTTGCCTGGGCAAGAGGTGGCAATAGGAAGTGGCTGCCAATGGGCACCATGGCCTTTTTGTGGTGTTGGGAATATTCTAAAATTGATTTTATATAAATTGTCAAAATAATTGATTTATACACTTAAAATGAGTGAATTTTATGGTATTCAAATTGCATCTTTACCAAGCTGTTAAGTGAAAAAGAGATAGTACAGTCTGAAAGGGACAAATGAGCTATTCTGTTTTGCTTTTCCACATTGATTTTCCTTTGTTTGTCCAGAGGCATCAATTTCCTTCAAGAAAGTTTAGAATTATTGATGTATGAATTCATATGAGTTAATATTTAGCTTTTAACATTCAAAATTTATAAAAGATAATAATACTAAAAGCTAGACTTTTGATATGGGGAACTTCCTGAGTTTCTTTCTCTACCCCTTTCACCTATTAACAACTTGGAAGGGTAACTAGAGGACAGGGTTGGTAATCCTGTGGGCAAATCTGCTTGCTATGGGGACACAGTCCCATCCATTCCACAGTGTCTCTTGCTTAAATGCTGCTCCTGATCTGGATCAGCCAGCTTCATAGAAGACAGTTGGCCCAGGAGGATATTCCAGTATCTTCCAGACTGAAAGATTATTTAAGGAAACAGATGACTCTAGGACATGGTAATCAAGAATCACTTTTCTTCTTCTTCTTCTTCTTCTTCTTCTTCTTCTTCTTCTTCTTCTTCTTCTTCTTCTT
>NW_023270498.1:6786850-6818439 GCF_011800145.1 Mirounga leonina
TTCTTCTTCTTCTTCTTCTTCTTCTTCTTCTTCTTCTTCTTCTTCTTACCACAAGACCCTTCTATGCAGAAAACACTGGGGAGAAATTTTATTTTTAACTTTATAAGTTTTTAATTTTTCAGTTAAATTTTTTTCAGCAGGGAAATTTTTTGTAATTCAAAGATAGAATATTTAAAAGATAGAAAGGCCTTAACTAAAATTCCCCCTCCCAAGGAGAGGCTAGAAAGATAGAAAGAGGACCTGAAACTCACCTTGTACTATAGATACAACTAGATAACATGGCAGCATGGATAACCCAGAAAGTGACCTGAAGACAGGCAGAACGAACTCCACAACCAAAAGGAATAGAAGAGGTCACAAAGAATAAAGTGGGAAAAGCAGAAACCTGATTGGAGACCTAAAAGGACCATGGACGGGAGAAGCTGGAATCATGGTGAAGAGCAAGAAACATGATCACACCAGGGAACCCACACTGGGAAGATTAACCCCCATATCATTTGACTTTGAAAGTGAGAGATGCCTAATTTTGTGAATTCTTACCACCAGTGGGACTTCAAGCCTTGAATTCTAAAAATCTCTGGGAGAGCCTGCAGGGTGGTAAGAAGCTAGGTCCTGCCCCTAAAGAGACAGCATGACAAACCACCTGAACAGATACAGCCTAGAACCAGCAGTTTGAAAAACACCTGGGGCACATGGGAGAGGGAGTGATTTAGTCATCTCACAGCCTGTCTCAGATAGACAGGGATCTCAGAGAAAACCATCCAGGAACAAAGGAGCTGTCAGAACAATCCCCCAACACAAACAACTGGGCAACTGTAGGAACCAGCACAGCACTGACTCTGACTACCTAATTAACTTGTTGACATTGCCTGCCCCACAGTCTGGGGGATCTGCCCTTTCCAGCCATACTTGCCTTAGTCCTAATGCTGCAAGTCCCCACCCCTAGAAAACTGGCTCAAATCCCACCAACATCATGACTAAACAAGAGACAAATAAGGACATTATATAATAATAAAGGGGACAATCCAACAAGAATATATAACAATTGTAAATAGTTATGGACCCAATATGGGAGCACCCAAATACACAAAATAGTTAATAAGAAATATTAAGGAACTACTCAATAGTAATATAATAATAGTATGGGACTTTAACACCACATTTACATCAATGGACAGATCATCCAAACAGAAAATCAACAAGGAAACAGCAACTTTGAATGACACCTGGAACAGATGGATTTAACAAATGTATTCAGAACATTCCATCCTAGAACAGCAGAATACACATTCTTTTCAAGTGCACATGGAACATTCTCCACAATGGATCATATATTAGGCCACAAAACCAGTCTCAATATATTCAAAAAGATTGAAGTCATTCTATACATTTTTTCTGACCACAATGCTATGAAACTAGAAATCAACCACAAGAAAAAAATCTGGGAAGACCACCAATACATGGAGGTTAAAGAACATGGTACTAAACAATGGATGGGCCACCCAAGAAATCAGAGAAGAAATAAAATATTACACAGACACAAATGAAAATGAAAACACAATGGTCCAAAATCTTTGGGATGAGGCAAAAGTGGTTCTCAGAAGAAAGTTCATAGCAGTTCAGCCCTACCTCAAAGAGCAAGAAAAATCTCAAATAAGCAACCTAAATTTACATGTAAAGTAGCTAGAAAAAGAAGAAGCAACAAATAGAAAACCAGCAGAAGGAAGGAAATAATAAAGATTCGAGCAGAAATAAGTGATATGGAAACTAAAAAATAAATAAATAAATAAAACAAAACAATAGATCAAATCAATGAAATCAGGAGCTGGTTCTTTGAAAAAATGAACAAAATTGATAAACTTTATTTTAAAGATTGTATTTACTTATTTGAGAGAGAGAGAGAGAGAGCACAAGTGTGGGGGGGGGGGAGAGGGAGAGGGAGAAGCAGACTCCCTGCTGAGCATGGATCCCAGGACCCTGGGATCGTGACCTGAGTTGAAGTCAGACACTTAATCAAATGAGCTACCCAGGAGCCCCAATATTGATAAACTTCTAACAAGACTCATCAAAAAAATAAAAAATAGAGAGAAAGGACCCAAATAAACAAAACCACAAATGAAAAAGAAAGAACAACGAACACCACAGAAATACACACAATTATGAGAATATTATGAAAAATTATATGTCAACAAATTTTACAACCTAGAAGAAATGGATGAATTCTTATAAATATATAAACTACCACAACAGAAGCAGGAAGAAGCAGAAAATTTGAACAGACCAATAACGAGGAGTGAAATTGAATCTGTAATTAAAAAAAAACTCACAACAAACAAAAGTCCAGGACCACACAGCTTCACAGGCAAATCTACTAAACATTTAAAGAAGTGTTAACACCTACCTTCTCAAACTATTCCAAAAAATGTAAGAAAGAAAACTTCCAAATTCATTCTATGAGGTCACTATCACCCTAATACCCAAACCAGATAAAGACATGACGAAAGATAATTACAGACCAATATGTCTGATGAACACAATGCAAAAATTCTCAACAAAATACTAACAAACAGAATTCAACAATACATTAAAAAAAAAAATCATTCACCATGATTAAGTGGCTTTCATTACTGGGATGCAAGGGTAGCTTAATATTCACAAATCAATCAACGTGATACATCACATCAATAAAAGACAGGATAAAAACCAAATGCATTTCAATGGATGCAGAAAAAGCATTTGACAAAGTACAACATCCACTCATGATTAAAAAAAAAACAACACAACAAAGTAGGGTTAAAGGGAATATACCTTAACATAATAAAAGCAATATATGAAAAACCTATAGCTAAAGTCATACTCAGTAGGGAAAAACTGATAGCTTTCCTGTTAAGGTCATGAACAAGACAAGGATGTCCACTCTCACCACTTTTATTAAGCATAGTACTGGAAGTCTTAGTCACAGCAATCAGACAACAAAAAGAAATAAAACACATCCAAGTTGGTAAAGAAGAAGTAAAACTGTCACTACTTGCAAATGACATGATAATATGTATTAAAAACCCAAAAGACTCCACCAAAAACTACTAGAACTTATAAATGAGTACAGTAAAGTTGCAAGATAAAAATCAATGTACATAAGTCTGTTGCATTTGTATTCACTAATAATGAAGCAGCGCAAAGAGAAACTAATAAAACAATCCCATTTACAACTGCACCAAAAATAATAGAATACCTAAGAATAAAACATAATCAAGGAGGTGAAAGACCTTTACTCTGAAAACTATAAAACATTGATGAAAGAAATTGAAGATGAAAAAAAAAAAAAAAGGGGCGCCTGCGTGGCCCAGTTGGTTAAGCGATTGCCTTCGGCTCAGGTCATGATCCCGGAGTCCCGGGATCGAGTCCTGCATCAGGCTCCCTGATTGGCAGGGAGTCTGCTTCGTCCTCTGACCCTATCCCCTCTCATGTGTTCTCTCTCTCATTCTCTCTCTCAAATAAATAAATAAAATCTTAGGAAAAAAAAAAAGGAATTGAAGATGACACATGGAAATGGAAAGACATGCTCACGGTTTGGAAGAACGAATACTGTTAAAATGCTTATACTTCCCAAAGCAATCTACCCATTTAACTCAATCACTATCAACATACCAACAGCATTTTTCACAGAACTAGAACAATCAGTCCTAAAATTTTCATGGAAACACAAAAGGCCACTGAATAGCCAAAGCAATCTTGACAAAGAAAAATAAAACTGGTGGATACACAATGGAATATTATTCATCCATAAAAAGGAATGAAATCTTGCCATTTGCAATGGCATGGATGGAGCTAGAGAGTATAATGCTAAGCAAAATGAGCCAGAGAAAAGAATAAGTCAGACAAAGACAAATGCCATATGATTTCACTCCTGTGTGGAATTTAAGAAACAAAACAAATGAGTGAAAAAAAAAAAAAAATACAGAGGTAAAGACAAACCAAGAAACAGACTCTTACCTATAGAGAACAAACTCAGGGTTATCAAGGGGAAGTGGGTGGGAGAGGATGGGTGAAATAGGTGATGGGGATTAAGGAGTACATTTATCTTGATGAGCACTGAGTAATGTACAGAACTGTTAAATCACTACATTGTACACCTGAAACTAATATAACAGTGTGTAAACTATACTGAAATTAAAAAATAATAATAATAAAATTCCCCCTCCTAATTGTGTATCCCATCTCCTAAAACCCCTGCCTAGAGGCAATCAGAGTTGTATATAATTATGTATCTTCCACAGCTACTTTATGCATATGCTTTTATTTTCTTATCATTACTTGTAGTTTGTTTCTAATACATCTCTTTAAAAAAAGATGATGGATGGTTGGGCGCCTGGGGGGCTCAGTCAGTTAAACGTCTCCCTTTGGCTCAGGTCATGATCCCAGGGTCCTGGGATCGAGCTGCGCATCGGATTCCTTGCTCAGCGGGGAGCCTGCTTCTCCCTCTGCCTGCTGCTCCCCCTGCTTGTGCTCTCTCTCTCTCTCTCCCTATCTCAAATAAATAAAATCTTTAAAAAAAAAGATGGATGGGATATTTGTGTTCATACGATATTTTGCCCATACTGTATAAGTGTAGGCTAAATTTCTGGAAGTAGAATTGATAAGGCAAAGACATGTGTCTTTATAACATAAAGATATTACCAATTTACCAGCAAAAAGTTTTCAATAAGCCGTCACCAACGATGGAAGAAAGTGGATTTTTCTCACAAGTTCACCAACACAGCATCTCGCCAAGATTGTTAATCAAGGGGCGCCTGGGTGGCTCAGTTGGTTAAGCGACTGCTTTCGGCTCAGGTCATGATCCTGGAGTCCCTGGATCGAGTCCCGCATCAGGCTCCCTGCTCAGCAGGGAGTCTGCTTCTCCCTCTGACCCTCCCCCCTCTCATGTGCTCTCTCTCATTCTCTCTGTCTCAAATAAATAAACAAAATCTTTTAAAAAAAAAAAAAAAGATTGTTAATCAATGCCCATATGAAAGCCTAGGGGGTATCCCTTTCCTGCTGTCATAAGGGGAAATTGTTCCTCCATCCTGCACACATTTCTCTATCCTGAGGAAAATCAGAGGAATAAAATAAAAGGATAAAGAATTGACTTTAATGTGCAAAATCATCCAAAACAGACTATTTTAACCCAATTTGGGAGGTTGTTGAAATTAAAATGGGGAGAATGTTTGAATGAAAAGAAACTGTATTAAATTCAGAAAATGCTGAAGAATGATTCCTATAAAAGTCTAATCATACCTTATTTATAATAAATGACAGAGCACCGGGAGAATGTGGGAAGTGCATTTTTCTTGAATGTCCACATTTAAGTAAGATTACCTTTGTTATCCTGATATTTTCAGAGTTTGAACAATAAAAAAGAGGTCACTCTGTTTACCACGAAACAAAGGTTTTAATAAAAGGGACTCAGAGATTTGTATAACCATAGGAAAGGCTGCAGACCTGCAGGTCTGGAAGACATCAACAGCTTCCTTGATCTGCATATGCAAAGCAGGTGTCTCCCCAGACCTGGCCTACAAACCACTGTGGACCTCAGAAACCATGCAGCTCAGCTTTCCTGGAGGGTCCAACCTTCAGTCCATGTGGGGACTGGGATTCAGGAATGATAGTCTATAACTTCTCTTCAATAATGCATTTTTGGAGTCATAGTGTGAAGCTGATTATACTTTTTCTTAACACTGTCTCATGAACATTCCAATAGTTTTAATATTCTTTTTTTAAAAAAATATTTTATTTATTTATTTGTCAGAGAGAGAGTGCACAAGCAGGGGGGAGTGGCAGGCAGAGGAAGAAGCAGGCTCCTCTCTGAGCAAGGAACCCGATGCAGGACTTGATCCCAGGACACTGGGATCATGACCGGAGCAGAAGGCAGACTCTTAACTGACTGAGCCACCCAAGTGTCACTTTAGCATTCTTTTTAACACATGACTTTTTATTGGCTTCTTCATCCGGTGAAATATTTTTGGACATGTTATTGTTTCTATTTTGTAACTGCTATTAATGATTTTGCAGTGGACATTCTCATGTATTAATATTTTTATAGCACTGATTATTGCCTTCTTATATATTCCTTAAACTGAAATGAAGAGACAAAAAGAGGAAAAGAATTCACAGGAGTGGATCAGAATAATTTGTAATTCCCTAACTGTATCTGAAAATTACTCTCAGGAATACTATATATTTTCATTTAAATGATCTAAAATATGTACATATAAACAAACAAGAAACTGCTAACTTGATAGACAAACAATGGCATCACATTTCAATTTAAATGTTTGGCTCATTAATGAGATTGGACAAATTTCTTACCCTTATTGCTTGCATTCCTTTAATATCTTATAATTGTTGGGATAATCAACATGGATAATGATTTTTTTTTTTTTTGTCTATTTCTGGTTTTAATGAAATCTTATGTTGCACCTTGACTGTCAAACTTTGCTCATTTCACTACAAGTAATCACAACAGGGTGACAGTACGGTTCCAACATTCTTGCTGGTGAACTCTTGCGGACACTTTCAGTATGAGGTAGGGCCCCCAGTGAGTGGAAAGCATTTCCAGGGAATGTTCCCCTCAGGCTTGCAAATCACAGTTCCAAGCTTTATGGGTTAACAGCATGCAAACCTTGGAGATTTTTCATTTAGGATGATGAGCATGTGTTCCCACTTCTTAAAACAAAAATAAGGTAAACAATATGTTTATATGTTTCTGTCTTCTTTTTGAGGCATAATATCGCCATGCATTTACTTACCCATATTTACTCAGTTGTATTTAAAATATTGTCATGCCTTATTTGCTGTGACTCTTTTAAGGGGGGAATAAAATTTTCCAGCACTCTTCCCTGAACAGCCTTTCTTCAAATTTGGGGAAGCTGAAGCTAGTTCCAATATGATCAGTGAGTTGTTAAGCAATTAGCAGGAACATCTTTTAATGTCATTCAGTTAGAGCTGGAAAATTCTTTAATCTCTGAAATGTGTTTATTAAATTGTAACATTCTTATTTCTGTAAGGAAGTTTGATATAAGCCAAAACGATCACTAGATGTCTCCAATGGGAAATTATTCATTGCTCCGGGCATACATTTTCAGGTTGCCTTTCATTACCTTTGAGCTATTTTATAATTTTGTGTAAATAACTGATAGCAATGCAATATAACTCTTGCTTATGGACTTACACATTAATTCTGTTCTTTGGAGATTCTATTCACTCTCTCATCCGGAAGCCTCCCTAAAACCTTCTCCTCTATCCCAAAAGAGTCAGTTTTGAGTCTACAGAAAAATGCATATCCTCTTCTCTCTATGTATAGATGATGTAGATATATATCTCTATATGGATATATGGAGAAAGAGGGATGCTTTCAGAGGGCAGCATTATTTATCTCCACAGTCAAGACATGTTTCTCAGACATAAAACTGCCATGAGGGGGAGGCTGGCAATGGGGACCCTGTGTGGCTCCTCTGTGTTGGATGATGTGATCTTCAGTGAATCAGCCTGTGGCTTTATATCTATACGTACCTATATGTAGATATATATGTATATAGATGTAAATAGGGATATATAGCTGCATATAGGTACATATATTTCTCTGACTTATCCTTTGACTCTGTTGGTACATTTGCCTGGTTTCCTCAATATAGAGTTAAAATCCTTAACAAGTACTTTATGTTATATATTATGCATATGTGTATGTGTATATATATATGTATATATAAAAAATATATATATTAGAGTCATGATTTTATGAATTTTGTTAAATTATCTTTTAGCCTTCCATTTTGTTATTTTTCTGATTTTATCATTCGGTTCTTGTGGGACAAGATTTATGGGACTAGATTTAAATCTGTTTTGGGGAAAGGGATCATTATTGCCATTATTTACATCACCTGTTTTCATTAAAGTAAAAGCAAAGGGCTAATTATGGAATAATGCAAATGATCCCATAATGAAGATGGGCTTAGGACCCCCTCTCCCACGCCAGGTATCCTGCAGTGTGCCTTCCAGCTATATTTGCTTCCAATTAGAAACCACTTTAACCAGATACTTCCTTATGGATCCTTGAAAAATGGCCTAAAGATTTACCGTTTTCTATATCTTACAATAATTAGACTCCTACCAGAGCCATTGCTAATTATTTCCAAAATTAATTAGAGTAATGGGTGTATAGAACACAACTATTTTATGATGTGGAACCAAACAGCAGATTTTAGTACAGATACTCTTAGAGAGAGGGTATGTATAGACAGAGAGCTACATAAGTAGGAGTCATTTGGGAGGTCTTCCGTTCCAAAGGGGCAGGTGTACCTGGAATCACCCAGAGGGGAGATGGCATGTGATGTGTTGGTAGGACACAAAGCATGCTGGAGGGTACAGGGGGTACATGCTGGGTAAAGACAGGTCTTCTGTGGGAACTAGTTAAAGGGATGGAGGGGCTTTGAGTCCCAAACCTAAGAACTGGCACCTCATTAAACAATCCGAAACAACTACATAAACTTAGTCTGTTGTTAATATAACAAATTGGCAAAATGATTGAGGAAGCAAGAGCAGAGCATAAAAACCAGTATAGAGCCTGGGTGGCTCAGTCGGTTGAGGGTCTGCCTTTGGCTCAGGTCATGATCCCAGGGTCCTGGGATCGAGTCCCGAGTTGGGCTCCCTGTTCAGCGAGGAGTCTGCTTCTCTCTCTCCCTCTCCCTCTGTGTGTGTGCTCTCTCTCTCTCTGTAGCTCTTACTCCCTCTCAAATAAATAAATAAAATCTTTATTTAAAAAAAAAAAGAGTTCAGAGAATTTATAGAAGAACAGGCAGACCAATTGGGAAGATTGTCGGGTGAAAATATAATTAGATTGGGGAAGAGAGACATTTAGGATGAAATCTTTTTTTTTTTTTTTTTAAGATTTATTTATTTATTTGCGGGGAGGCAGAGGGAGAGGGAGAGAGGGAATCCCAAGCAGACACCCCACTGAGCATGGAGACCAACACAGGGCTTAACATGTGGCTTGATCTTGTGACCCTGAGATCATGACCTGAGCTAAAATTGAGTCAGAAGCTTAACTGACTAAGCAACCCAGACGCCCCAAGATGAAATCTTAAATTAGTCCATTTCATTTGACAGAGGGGGAAAATTCAGTCTTTTGAGGGAATCTGATTCCTTTAGGCAGAAGGTAAAATAAAAGTTAATCGATCAATCACCAATCAATCTACAAATGCCAACTTCAGTCACCTCAGGTCGACCCACTGCAGGTAGCATCTTCCAACACTTCAGAGCCACACAGATTCCCTATTGCCAGGCTGTCCCTCGTGGTACTTTTATGTCTCTGGGACAACTGAGAAGTATATCTTTACTATGAAGGTAATAAAAGCTGTCCTGTGAAAGTCTCTCTTTCTCTTTTTTATTTTTAGATAATGTAAAAACTCAGGTTTATTCAAGTCCTTTATGTTCATATTATGTAAATGTGTTAAAAACTTAACTCAGTTCCTGTTTATTGTTAATAACCTCATCTTTTTTTTTTAACTTTGAGGACATGTTTTCATATGATCTTTACAATCATACTATCTGATGAGGCAACATTTCGACACATTCAGGTCCGAAAACAAGATCTCCATTCCATGTCTCTGTGAATCAAAAAACAAGTATATTTTGGAGATTCCTTCTATTTTCCTGCTTGTAGGCACATCAATTGAAATAAACTGGAAATATTCCTTTGAGATGCAATTGTTCTTATACGTATCTATTCACCCAAATATTGTCATTCAGCACATACATTGTACGAGATAACACAACACCCCATAAATACATCAAGCAAAATAGACATGTGTCCAATAGAACTTACATTCTTAATGGGATAAAACAATAATAGTGACACATATTCAAAAGAAACTTGTATAAGGTGCTATACAAGTTGATTAGCATTTGAAGTGGGAGGTAATGATAACTATGATTTAGTACATTTTCTACCTTATGTAATACATTTTTGGGGGAATGGCCAAGTAGGATAAGAGTTCCACTTCTGACATAAGCTAATTTCTACATATTGATTGCTATGTATGGAAAACATGCTTGCAAAGACCAACAATGAAGAATCAGCTCATTACCAAAGTGATTTGTAAACATTTCCAGAGGGTAAGATTGGTTGATAAAAATGCAAATGCATTTAGATGTATTTCATATGAACATTATTTAAAATTGTGAGCAGCGGGGGAAAGAGGTCATGTATTTAATGCTTCCAGGCAATGTCAGATTGAGGTTTTTTTTTAATGTCAACATAACCTTCCAATTCATAGTTCTGTATAACACTATTGATAACATGGCTGTGATCTTCTTGATGGATTCCCTTTAGGAAATTTCAGCTGTAAGAGTGAAGGCTGTTGGGAGTATCATTAATATCTCATCTCATATACTGGGAAGGTTTGCCCTCTGTCTTTGCCTCAGTGAGCTGATGCAGTGAGTCATGGAGAGAAGGCAAACAGATGTGAAGGTGACAAACACGGCATCTGCCCCTCTGGCTCCCCAAATTCCCTAGACAAGCCGCAAAGCCAGAGGGAATGTGCATCCTGGCTTCTGGGAAGCATTTTAGATGTGATGTACACAGCCATCTGTGAAATATTATAGGTCATTTCTATCCACATATTGTATTTTACATCTGGCTTAGGTAAACATTTCATCTTTCATTTTACGTTACTGACTAAAGCAACTGGACCATAGCTTACAATTGCCTTAAAAATTTATTGGTGAATAGGAAATAAATCTGTGGGGGGGGGGGTTTGTATGTTCTCTAAGAAAGCACATGACGTATTTCTTCCTCAATTACAAGATGTGTCTTTGAAAAGCAAAACTTTAAAATTTAGACCATTCTTTTTTTTTTTTTAAAGATTTTATTTATTTATTTGACAGAGAGAGATAGCAACAGCAGGAACACAAACAGGGGGAGTGGGAGAGGGAGAAGCAGGCTTCCCACCTAGCAGGGAGCCCGATGCGGGGCTCGATCCCAGGACCCTGGGATCATGACCTGAGCCGAAGGCAGACGCTTAACGACTGAGCCACCCAGGCGCCCCTAGACCATTCTTTTTAATGTAAAGGAGAAAATTTTGGGAAAACACTGCAATATCATTTCTACAAATTTTGCTCTTTTCAATCAACATGAAAATAATATCCAGAAGCACTGGGTTTATATAAGGGATAAGTCAGATGTGATGAGAAATAGATTAGGGATGATTAAAAATAACATAAATATTTAGTTGTGGAAGGGTATGTATATCCTTTGTTGTAAAATTCTCCTGAGTCCTTTCAGTTCTAAGATTCCAGCCCCTCCTTTACTCTAGGGTACACATCTAAGCCCAGTTCTGAAAATATTAATGTATTTTTTTTTCAGCAGGTATTCATCAACCATATTATGTTCCGGGCACTGTGCTAAGTATTGTAGCTAGTGAAGCTGACCAGAGGGACTCATACCTTCTGTAATTCCATTTGCAGTCTAGAGGCAAACAGAACAAAACAAACAATTTACATGATAAGGTAATATAATAAGTCTCTTATATGGAAGGTGAAGTCTAGGATGGAAGTCCATAGCCAGGGCTGCTAACTCAGTGTAGGAAAGTACAGGAAGGCTTCTAATTTGGGGCTTGAAAGAATACTAAAAAAGATTCCTAAAAGCATTTTCTAGTCATGTGTGATGTCCTGAATAGTCTAGGAAATAAAATATACCCATATATATATATATATATATATAAGATTATTATGCCTAAAACCTAGATTTCAAGGATGGCATAGTGAGCTAAAGTTGTAGGAAAAACCAAAAGGCATGTTAAGAAATCTGAAACTTTTCTAAACTAGTGGGATGCTATTTTCAGGAACCCTATGTCAGAATGCTTAGTAACCATGACCTCGGGAATGAATAAAGCAGGAGGAGCCTGCAAAGGAAGCTAAGAACTATAGGTTTGAGAGGTCCCCAGAACAGGATAACGTGAGAATGCTCTGATGGAGGCCCCCAGGAAAGAACTTATTTCAAGAGCTCAAGAGCAGACAAGAGTGACAGTTCCGTGGGAAGGTCTAGCAAAATAGAGATCCATTGTGTTCATTGGAATAATTAATTCCAAAGTATTGGCATTCTCAGGAAGTCAGGTTCAGTGAAGTGCTAGGGTTACATTGTTAAGTCAAAGGAAAGGAGTAGACAAGAATGAAATAGAATGAACCAGGACGGGGAAGAACGTAGGCTGTAACTCAAACACAGAAGGCACAGAGAGGCCAGGCAGAGACAATTCCAGGGCAACAATGGGGGAAGATCAGTCCCAGACTGAAGAAGAGATATTGTGATGGTTTTATGTATCAACTTAACTGGACTAAGGATGTTCACTCCTTAGCTATTTATAGCTGTTAAAACGTGATTTCTGGGTGTGTCTGTGAGGATGTCTCCAGAGAAATTAGCATCTGAATCTGTAGACTGAGTAAAGAAGATCCCCCTCACCAGTGCAAATGGGCATCACCCAATCCATTCAAGGCCTAAATAGAAGAAAAGTGTGAAGGAAGGGCACATTTCCTTTCTTCTTGAGTTAGTACATCCATCTTCTTCTGCCCTCAGCTGTTGACTCCCCTGGTTCTCAGACCTTCAAACTTGGGTTGAACTATACCATCAGCTTTCCTTGTTCTCCAGCTTGTGGACAGCAGATGGTGGGACTTTCTGGTTTCCATATTAAATCCCTTAGTCAATTTTCATATATGCTGTTGGTTATATATCTATTTATATCTACACATATCCTATTGGTTCTCTTTCTTTGGAGAACTCTGACTAATACAGATATTGAGAATTTCATTGTTTCCAAAGCAGTTCTATTTCTGTGACTGATGATATAAAGTGAAAGAGATTCCATGTAAGTTGCTCCTCTTACTTCTGCTAATAGAAATTCAGGTAATATCCTAAGAGTGAGTATGGATATAAGCAGTAATGGAAAAATTAAAGATATTAAACAATTGAAATAACTTTGTGGAGAAAAGGAGGGAGATCTAGTACTTCTGTTAATAGAAAACCAGGTAATATCCTAAAAGTGAGTATGGACATAAGTAGTAATGGAAAATTGAAGATATTAAACAATTAAAATAATTTTGTGGAGAAAAGGAGGGAAATCAATTACACTTAGTAAGTGTATTTGCTAAGATGCATATCCAGTTGGATGTTATACAGACCTGAAATTACAGTGACTTACCTTATATAGAAGGGTCTTTGTCTTTATGTAACAATCGATAATGCAGTTTAAACCACTATGGCAAGTGATTTTTTTTTTTTTTTCAATTCATCATGGGAAGATCATTTTGGGAAACACAATAAAAAATATCTCAGGGAAGTCAAGTGGCTATAAACATTTCTAAATGTAGTACTCTTACTTGTTTTACATTCAGCATGATGAGCTAGAAATACTGTGCAGATTGCCACTCATCTGTAGACTACACTTAGCTAAAACAAGGCAGTTTTTAAAGGGTCTGGTAATTCTGCTTCATCAGTTCATTCTGGGACTCAGGTTTCTTCTGTCTTGGGGCTCTTCATCTCATAGATGAGCTCACCTACAAGGAAGATAAAGAATGGTGGCCCATCGAAAATTAAAAGAAACTCTTATTCTCTGAGGGAAGATATTAAATGACAAATATGGTCTCTGGCACAGAGCATAATAAAAAAAAGTCAACCCCAGTGTGGAGTGTAACACAATGTTTGGTGACCATGGGTTTAGAGTGGCTCTGTTTTTAATGAGTATGAAATTTTTGTCAGCTTAACTCAACAACCTGGCTGCAAGTATGGAGTCAACTCTCCACTGGATTCCTCTAGAATATGACTGTTGACATATGTATCAGAGGGGAAAGGAGACAGGAGAGGTGAAGGTAGGGGCAAAAAGAATGATCAAACTTCTGCAATTGGGAGTCTAAGCAGATACTGTCAAGGAGTGCTATGTGAGACTAAATTGGAAAGACTGGTAGACTGATCCTCACACAGAGCTTGAAACACCAATCTATTGGAAAGAATTGATCAAGCAATCTGGAATAGAGGTCTTGATTACAGAGTGGAATGTATGGGTTTAGTATTTCAGGTGGTAACAAGAACAAAGTAGTGTGAGGTTGATATTGTGAACATGTAGAGGTACAGAAATTGGGTGAAATGGGTCACTGGAGATAAGGAGGTAGAAAGCTAATGTGTCTGAAGTTGTTGAATGGGTCATGAACCTGAGTCTTCAAATCATTCAGAATGATAGAAGGTCTGTAAGTACAGTATAGAGCAAGTCCACAAGACATGTGCTAATGTTTTAGTGACTGAAAAGTAGCCAAGTAGGCAATAGATGACAAAAAGGAGCAAAAAAGAGCACTGAGTAGCAAAATAAATTAAAAAGTGAGAATGTTTATATATGTATTTGTTTCAGAGAAAGGTAGAATAGAGGTTGTCTGGAATTGGCAGCAACAAGCTGGGTGAGGGATGAACAAGCCTTGGGACAAAAGCCTTGTGAGTGGATGACTGTCTTATATTTCATGTGGTAATTAGGGTCAAGAATGTAATGTGTGGTGGTTTTAGCTGACTGCCAGGAAGATTTGTCTCAACAACCCCTTAAAGGTGGATTAGGCATAGAGGAACAGCCAAGGCTCCTATTCCTCGGAAGGGTTAAACTTTCCCTTGAAAGATTTTGACTGATGGAAGTAACATGGAGAGAGAGGTGGCCAAGAGGCTATCTTTCCCAGACAAAGGCAAAAGTCTGAACAGGATTCTTGGCATGATTGTTAAAGTTGATGTAATTGGGCTATGGTAGAAAATGTCTGACATACCTGTTTTCTCTCCTTTCCTCACCTGACATAATGATTCCTTTATTTTTCTGACAACTTGAGACAGAGTTTTTCATTTTTCTTTTTAAAATACGGTCTCTGTTAAATGCAATGGCTAAGCGATATCCATCTATACCTGAGCTGGTAATATACATTAGCTAGTATATGTCTGAAGTCTGGAGCTGACATTGTTCTGTTAATGAAGTTGGAAAGTGAGTTTTTGGCAATCTAAATCAATGGCAGTATAAGGAGTTCTGGATATCTGTTACAGTAAATAAGGAGTTTTTCCCTGATCTTATTATTCTTAGCAGTGAAGAGTTAGTGAAATTCAATTATAACTTATTTTTACCTCATTTGTGGTACAAATGGACAAGCTCCATACACACTGAATCTAATTAAATGAGAAATCTCTCTTTTCAGGCAATACGAGGTAGTTACTCAATACTCTGCTAACAAATGTTTACATGGCTCTCTAGGGAAAAAAAAATGTATGTGTGTTATTATAAATAACTTTATTATAAATTTTATTATAAACTTTATCTAAATTTATTATAAATGTTACTGTTTTAAGAATGTGTAGCACTCTATTTACAAATAATTATAAAAATTTAGAATACCTTTTATAATAAATTCCTACAGCCAATGGATTACTGTCATTGATTTTGCCTGAATTCTTGTATGTGTAACCTATCTATGGTGCAATTTAACCATTGATTAATAAAATCAGACTACAAAGAAATGCTTGACTACTACCTAATTCGGCACTTATGTCATCAATGGATGAATCCAGTCTTAACGTGAATATTTCATGTTAACAAGTGTGATGAAAGAGAAACAAGGAGGAATATGTTGGACCTTCACTCACTTCTCAATGACATTGGCAACTTTTTTTGTTGAGTAAGATCACAGTTTCCAAATATTGATATATTTCCTCACTTTTTGGAATTGTATTCACAATGTAATGGCTGCAGACATAACACAATTTTAAGTTTAATCTAAATTATTGGTATTTCATCTTTCATGTTTTTAAGTCCAAACAATAGACAAAATGATAAATTAACCCCTGGTTTTGGCATTTGAAAAATCTCTGTGATAATGTACTCCCATTAGGACCAATTTCAGTGACAACATGGCTTCATTAAATATACAGGTGGGATAAGATTCCCAATGGCCCACCGTTCTGTACGATTTCCACCATACAGAAATAATAGATGTAAGTCTGTTCTCAAGGGCATGTATGTAGTAAAATGCTGCAGAACAATTAGGGAGTAATACATCTTGATTATTCATTACCTTTGATGTTAGTGTAATTTATTTAATTTTATGTTTATGCAATTTATATTTGATAACGACTGCTTAAAACCTGGCTTGTGAAATTCTTGAAAATTTATCGGTTGTCTCTTTGAGGTGACATGAACCAGCTCCATCACATCATTGGCTTATCCTATTTAAAAGCAATGGCTAAAATCTAATAGCTGTTCCATTTTGCAAAGAGGAAAGTAGTTCTAAGATGGTGTAAAGCGTCCAGACCTGTATGGTCTCAGTAACTTCCTTGACGTAAGCATGTGGCTCAAATGAAGGATGAGTGGGAAACAATGTCTATATGGGAGACAAGGAAAATCCTGGTCTCATTAAGGACTAGTCTCCAAGCTATTATGCATCATGGAGGAGTCATTAGCCCTTCAGAACACAACTTGGATTCTTGGTTCTGCCACTTACTACCTCTGTGACTCTGGGCAAGTTGTTCAACTTGTGTTTCTGTTTTCTGACCTATTACATGTAAGTATCGCAGCACACCCTACAAGTTCCTTCTAAAATTTTGATAAGTTAATATGTAAAATTTAACTTATGTACTGTGTGGTAGCCACTACTAGGAAATATTCAGATCAGTAAAACCCCTACACTTTTCCCAAAATCTGCATATATCTCTCTCTTTACTTTCTGATTCTAGAATTTTCCAGGTTTGGTGTTTTATGTTGTTTTGTTTGTATTTTGCAGGGAACAAAGTTTGAATATACAGTCATTTTGTGTAATCCATGTTAATGATGAAGTTAATTGAACAAAGAAAATTGGCTTTAGGGAAAATGTCTTGGAAGACAGAAAAATATTGTAAATAACTCTCTCATAGAGCAATTGTCCAAAGCAGTGCAAATATTATGATGTAAGGATTTTGATACAACCATGTAAAATCATGTCACTGATATTTAGTCATTCCATTTTAGAGGCTTTGTCTCTCCGAACATCAGTTTCTTCACTTATATAAAGATTTCATTTTATTTGTATATATGTCAGTATTTATCTGCAAAGGGTAAAATACATTTTTATTAAGAAATATAATCAAGATATTGTCACTATGAAAAGAAAATTAGCAATGATTTATTAATCATAATAAGTATTTCACAGGATTATTTTAGGGATAAGAACTAATGAATGAAAAATTACTCCACATTATGGCCTTTAAGGACATTTATTAATATAATTATCATTGTTATTAGATGCAAATATTTTACTTCCATCTAAAATATAATGACAAGCTTGTTTACAACTACCTCATTCAGGTAGTTACCAGGAGTAATATTCCTGAAAATTTCTCTCATAATGAATTGTTTTTTTCTAGAAATATCATTGCATTGTTACTGGAATTTTAGGCAAATAAGCTTGCAAAGAGTATCAAATAAGTTTCCAAAATCATAAAACTCTGACACCTGTTTCAGTCTATTTCACTTGATTTATGTTCCCCTGAGAATAGTCAGCAAAGTGTAGGGGATTATTCACTCATATTTTCATATAAAATTAAGACAACTGAAGAGAACAACCCTGAGTTCTTTTATTTTCAGCATTACGAGATTGTATAGTGTGATTATTTTATCACCTGCTATAAGAAATTCATTGTTTTTTCTTTCTATCAACAGGTTTAAATTTACCTCCCCCAAATGCATAAAATTTGTAATGCTTTGAGCCTGTCCCAAATTTGGCTTTCTCTGTCTCTTTTGAACCGTCTTCCACCCTTGACAATGGTGCTCCATAGACTGATAATTCAACCAGACTCATATTATCAAGTCTAGGATAGCCTTTGCATATTTAATTACAATCTATGGGTATTGTGACAATTAGTCCAATTGTTTCATGATAAAATTCATGTTGTAAAAAGAATGTGTACTGTGGTCATGACTGTTAATATAGGCTAATGCTTATGCTTATAAAAGAAGCAAAAACGGTAACTTATTATTCATAATTGTAGTTCACTTGGGCTTCTGTGTTTGCGTAAAATTAGAGCTCACTGGAGTTAACCAATAAGGGCTCAACATTTGTCAGTCTCATGAGCTTGCTCTGAAGATTGAGACTTAGAGCCACAAATACCATGTATAAAATAACTTAGATGCAGATAGAGGATACAAATGCTGTTCTTTTTGTTTGAACCCTTTTAGATTTCCTTGTGAAGAAATGGAGCAAATGAGAGAGACTTTGGTTTATTTTTATCTTTTCCTGCTCAACTTTAATTACCTGGTAAATTTCCAAGGCATTTTCAGGTTGCACAGGAAGGCTATCAAAGTAGTTCAGTTTTCAAACAGGTTTCTGAAAACTTGAATTGTTAAAATATATTTTGGAACATATTTTTTTGTAATGATTGCTATTTCTTAAATGTGATTATATTTCTTTTTCCAAAAAATAACTATTACCATTCATAATTAAATATTTCTGCCTCCTAGCCAGCTATCAAGAAGTCACAATTTCATGAAAAATTCATCCATATAGTCCAAAAATTGGGTAAACTACTCACCCCACCCTTTATGTCCCACTTACTGGGGGGAAGCACATTGGATTCCACCTAAAAATTAAATTAATGATATATAATCTTATTATTAAAGTTAGGCTACCACTACCATAGGTATGTGTTATTATTCTCAAATATATGTGGATCAAAAAGGAATTATGGCTATTATATTCAACATTCAACAACCATTGTTTGCTGCTCAACTGAATCCCTTGGAAAGAAGATAAAGAAAAAATATATACTTCATCCTTACAGGACATGAAAAATCCAGCTCATTTACACATTGTTCTTCCTCCAAAGGTGAAGCACTCACTGAAATTTTGGACAGATCCAGACCCCTAAATCAGCTAAAACTATTCATAAGTAGAATTCCTGATTACTGAATGTAAGTGGCTGGTTTCACTCACAAGGAAAGACCTGTGGGGTGTGGGTGGCTTTTTCAGCCTCTCACTCACTGTGCTCTGTCTTCCTTCCCAGGACCACGCAATCCCCTGGCTAGCGGCTGGCTCTGAGGCTTTTCAGCCCCTTACCACGTTTCAGTGGCTGACATCCACAGACATCACCTTTCTCCATTTCTCATAAAGGTGGCATGCACAAAAACTAACAACAAGCAAAACATTGGACATATAAACAGTATATTTATATAAAGTAAAAAAAAAAAAGCTCACTCTTGAGGGTTTGTTTTCAATGCAAAACTCATCTTGTAATAACTGTTTAGGCTTGGCATCTGCAGGACTTTAACCATTGCTTATGACAGGGAAAGGACAGAGAAAAAGAAGGTAAAAATTTATGTTATATCCCTAATAGAAAATGATCAAATATTGAAAGGAGAAATGAAACCAATGTTATTTGCTTTTGAGTGAGAAAGATGGCTCAGGTTATTTCTGTTTATATTACCATGCAAATCAACTATGTCATAGTACATATTTTAAGACCATAATTATTTATATTGATTGGCAAGAGTTCTTTGCCTTTCCCATCACTTTATATGTAAATAAATTTTTCTTCTGTATGTGACTCTTATTTATGAGGTTAATTACTTTTTTATTTAGAGTCACCTGGGATGAAAAATCCAATAATTTTTCTAGGACAAGCCTGACCCTTGGAAGAGCTTGTGTATATAGATACAGAATAGGGAGACCTCTTAGCAACTGCACATTTAGATTGTTCACTGTACTTACATACGATGGCTCACTATTAATTCTCCATAGAGAGTTTCCAAAGAAATGTTTACGATTTAGTTTCAGCTCCAAAATCCATTATTTGCTTTTAAAAGTGATATTATTATCTCCATCTTGGTAATGCTTGGCAATGATCATTTATCAATACTGTGTTTATCCTGTGTATCTCAAGACATTATAGCACACATAATTTCTAACTACTTTGCATTCAGTCCTCGGAGTCCCAACATATTGATTAAATGTTGGCCACCAATAATTTATAAATTTATAAGTAAAAATGTAAGGACCAGTCCCTAATCAAAAGGTCAAATTTATAAGTATACTGTTTATTTTACATTTATTCTTTTTTTGGAAATTACAAAACTGATGAGATTCTTTGTTGATCCTACACCTCTCCCTGAATATATCATTAGTCAAACAAGTTATTAGTAACAACATATATTAAGTAATTTTGGCTGGAAATTATATATTGTTGGGGAATTCTTAAATTATTTGGGGGTCAAGATTAATTAAGAAAATAAATTTTCATGAAGTCCTCATTTTTCCTTTTTATGCTGTATAGGTTAGACAAGAAGTTCTTAAATTTAATATAAGTATGTAAAAATACTATAAAATGTTTGGCTAATAATTTATGGCACTAGGCATAATTCTAGCTTATATTGAGGAAATTTCCTAGTCCTCCAAATACTGAAAACAAGAGGTAATCTAGGTAATATTTAAGAACAGCAAAATTATTGCTTTTTAAATTACAGTTAGGCATGAGTTCTCTACAGTCCTCTCCACCAAAGGGGTAATTTTTGTTTGGAGAACTAGCCGCAGTCCTAATCATAGATGTTCTTGTGTAGTTGTGTGATTGAATTCTTATTAGAGTATCTGGCTGTTATTATCAAGGCTGGCTTCCTTCTCCTTACCCAGGTGGCCACTGTAACAGGCTGAATAATGACCACCCAAAGATTTTAAATTCTTATCAATCCAACCTTCAAATGTTACCTTATGAGAAAATAGTCTTTGCAGAAGCAATTAAGTCTCTTGAGACAGGGAGATTATTCTGGATTATCTGGGTGGGCTTTAAATCAAATCACGTTTGTTCTTATAGGAGAGGCAGAGGGAGATTTGTCACATGGCGAAGAGGAGAAGGCAATGTGCCACTGAGGCAGAGACTGCAGAGAGGCAGCTGAAGCCAAAGAATGTCATCAGCCAAAAGAAACCTGAACAAGCAAGGAATGGAGTTTCCTCTAGAGCCTCCAAAGTAAGCACAGCCCAGTCCAGACCTTGATCTCCACCCAATGGAACTGAGGTCAGACTTCCAGCCTCCAGAACCTTAAGAAAATAAACTTCTATTATTTTAAGCCACTAAATTTGAGGTAACTTGTTACAGTAGCTTCAGGAAATTAATACCATCACCATCCGGCACTCAGTTGTGAATGAATAGTCTAAAAACCATTGAGTGCTACCTTGTGAATAACCAAAAAAAGAAACATCACATGATTATACCATGTTATTACACTTTCTAATGTAACTGAACCAAGTATTGAAACAACTAACTAATCAGTAATAACTGCTTATTAATCATTTTATATTAAATACTCATAAGAAAATATAATTTATCGGGCGACTGGGTGGCTCAGTTGGTTAAGCGACTGCCTTCGGCTCAGGTCATGATCCTGGAGTCCCGGGATCAAGTCCCGCATCGGGCTCCCTGCTCGGCAGGGAGTCTGCTTCTCCCTCTGCCCCTCCTCCCTCTCATGCTCTCTGTCTCTCATTCTCTCTCTCTCAAATAAATAAATAAAATCTAAAAAAAAAAAAAAGAAAGAAAATATAATTTATCTAAACACAAAAACATAGGTACTTTTAAGATTATATATTATTTAAAATGCTTAAATGTCACTAGTTCTTAATGATAAAAATAATACATGCAATCTATGAAAAAAACCACAGCACACAATTAGAAGTAGAATGTCTCCATCCGTATTTGTATCCCCCATTCCAAGCACCCAGTGTGCCATCACAAATACTAACAGTCAACTGTTGCGTGTGTGTTTGTATTCTAGATGTGTAAATGTACATACTGCTATCTATGTACTAGGGAGAGGGTTGTTTTCTTTAAGGGATCACATTAGAACTTTAACCTAACCTAAATTAGGAGATGCTTTCAATGGGTTTCCTCTGAATAATCATGCCTTCTTCCTGCGCTCCCACTTCCAGGCTATTGTGCTTGTTTAGATGAGCCTGTTTTAATCATTTAAGGTAGCTCTAAGTCTCTTCAGAGAAAATCAAAAGAAAAAAAAAGAAAGAAAAACATTTTTGGTTTCTCTTACTTATTACTCCCATTACCCAGTGCTGTTAAGGTCTTCTCTTCTCTACCCTTCTTTCTTCTTTACATTAAGGAACTGTCTTAAGGGCATGATGAATCTTTCTCTACACAGCAGGAGAACTCTAGAAGTGGGTGCTACAAAATAGATCCCCCATATGTAAAGGGATGCTGAAGACATCCAGCAGGCCCTGCTGTAGTGTCTGGCTTCCCCACCTACTTTATCGCTGATGATTCCATGTGCGTTACAGAAGCTAAGTACTGCTTCAGTCCATCTTCAATATTTCTCCAGTCTTCTGCCAACCCCCATCCCACCAACTCCTTCCGTGTGTATGGACAGTTCAAGGCAGTTCTTTTGCTATAAATACAATCACACACTCACAAACAAAATATTTTTGCTTGTTTTTGTACCTTATAATATCTCCAAAACATCCTTCCTTATCAAAGATGGTCAAATAAACTGGAAGTTCATTCTGTGACTTTTAGAGTAAAAGCTAGCTGAGATCAGTGCCCTGTTCATCCATTAGGAGTGGTGTGCCCAAATTCAACCTCTCACAGTATTTGTGGCTTCCTCTCACACAGAGTGGTCAGGGTGGGGGAATATTACACTCAATAGATGTCATGACTTACAGGTGCTGGAATGATGCTCTAATGAATAGCTGTCACTCAAACTTGGACTGCATGTCATTAAAGGATTCTGATCACTCTTCCACTAAGGATATTTTCTTACCACCAGTGTTTGTGCTTAGCAAGGGTCAGTGTTCAGTATTGCTCCCATAGAACCAAGTCTTCTTCAGGCAACCCTCTTGCTTCTCTGGAGCTATAGGAGGATGGTGAATCTTTGCTTCCTCTTCTTTTGCTGATCTTGGCCTGGCCAGAGTCCTCTTTCCTCCAATAAAGCCAAGCTTTAAATTTGTAGTGGAATTTGTACCACATCCTTCTACATGGCCAGTGGTGACCAAGGGAGGGTCTACCCTCATAGCATCAGCACTTGTAACCTCCAGTATAATTCTAGAGACTGTAGAGTAAGCTGCTTTGTAAAGTACACTTTAATTATTTAATCATTTTGTTTTGTATCATGTCTCAATCTCACGTCCATGTATGTATGTATATATGCACATATATATGGGTTGTGTGTGTGTATACACACATGTATATATACATATATGTGCCCATATATGTGTGTATACACAAACAAAAATACGGGATTAATTTCCAGATGTCGAAACAAGATAATCAATTTTCCTGTTCAAAAGATCTTGATGCATTACTCTGTGTAGGTCTCCAGCAGGATTTGTGAAGGGTATTCATCTCTCTTCATTTATAAGAATTTACTTTACTTTTTTTCTAATTATTTAAAATAATCCTTTAAAAATAGTTTTGAACATGAAAAATACAACAGAAGAAGTAAAACTACATAATCAAAATACCTACATAGTTATTCTCATCACATTTTGTCCCAAGAATTTTAAGCTCCATACTTTACACAGCTGAGATGATATACATTTAATTTTGTAAGCTGCTATTTTAATTTAAATTTTAGTATAATCCTCTTTCATTTTGTTAGACACTCTCATGTAATTATTATTTTCATTGGTTTTATAATACAGGGTTTTATATGGGCATGAAAATTTACTTGGCCATGCCTATACTTTTAGATGTTTTTATGATTTCAACATTTTCATTATAAATAGTAGCACAAAGAATACATTAGTGCATGAAATATTTTCTTTATTTTAGATAACTTTGAAGATATGTTTTTATTTGATAATGTAAAAATAATTGACAGCAAACTTGCACCATGTATACTCCCATTTCAGTTTTATGTTCTTTTTTCACTGTCCCTTGCTATCAATTTGCTTCTGCACACACACGCACACACACCCATGTGACATAGAAAAAAATACACTCAGACAAGTTTTAAGTGTTTACTAAGTTGGCAAGGTAAGTGTAACTTGTTTTAATTTTTATCACTTTGATTGCTCCTGGGTATGAACAAATTCAAATGTGTACTAGAAGGAGGAGAATAAATACTACAAGTAAGAAAATGGAGAGAAGCAATTTGCAGTAAAGCCGGGATTAGAAATTAATTTATTAGCAATAATTAAGCACTTCACAGGTATCCTGTGGGGAATAACTGGAATGAGGTCTCCAAAGCACTCATCAAGATGGGCATGTATTAAACCTTGGTAAATTATATGCCCTGTACTTATCTTCTAAGAACTTGTCTGAATATGTCTTCTGAAACAAGACAAAATAAATTCAGACCCTTCTCTGTATGAGTGTTATTCAGATATTTGAAAGCAGATATCATGCTTCTCTTCAATCATTTACATAGTTCTCAAAATCTTTTTCATAAAATTAATTTCCTGGTGATCAACTTTCCATAAACACGCTCTATATCTAGTATGCTCATGTCTGTATTATTTGATATTTATTTCAAATCATCTAAAATTGTATGCTTGCTTATAGGAATATTAACACACCTGTTATCAAGACAGACTGATGAAGGTTTAAAACCACTGCCATTGGGGCACCTGGGTGGCTCAGTCAGTTAAGTGTCTGCCTTCGGCTCAAGTCATGATCTTGGGGTCCTGGGATCGAGCCCCTCATTGGGCTCCCTGATCAGTGGGGAGTCTGCTTCTCCCACTTCCTCTCCCTCTGTGATCTATCTCATTCTTTCTCTAGTAAATATATAAAATCTTAAAAAAAAAAAAACAACTATCATTTACTTACAAACATCAGGGTTGAGACCAATTGATCTTCTCAATTTTCAGTTTTTAAAAATTTTAATGGTTTTAAATATGACTGCTTCAGGCTAAATTGTGTTCCCACAAATTCATATGGTCAATCCCTAGCTTGTAGTTTCTCCCGATACGACTTTAATATGTACTTAAAAATGTGGAAGACACTTTGGAAGGGTGGTAATGGGTGGGGGCTGGAGGAGTTTTGAAGTGTGGCTAGAAGTCTAGACTGCCTTGAAGTATTGCTGGTGAAAATATGGACATTAAGGCAATGCTGGTGAGAGCTCACAAAGCAAAAGGAGAACTAGAGAGAAAGCCTCCATCTTTTTTTTTTTTTGGATTAAATAAGTAATCTTAAATAGAATATTGGTAAACATATGAACATTAAAGATGCTTTCTGGTGAGGTCTGAGACAGAAATTTGGAACATGTTATTGCACAATGGAGGAAGGGTGATCCTTTTATAAAGTGGCAAAGAGCTTGGCTGAACTGTGATCTAGTGTTTTGTGGAAAGCAGAACTTATGAGTGATGAAACTGGATATTGAACTTGGGAGATTCCTGAGCAAATTGTGAGTAAGGTTTCTCCTTCTTATAGTAAAATGCAAGAGACACATAAATAGAAGGACAGCAGTCTTGTAATCTTATAAAGTCTCAAGATTATTATGACAGACATACCCTGAGGAGACTCCCAGTGAGTGACACTCCAGTATAATCCCCTCCTCTTGAATGCAGACAGAACCTGTGATTTGTTTCTAGCAAAGAGAATATGGCACAGATAAAGGGATTTTACAGTAAGGGCCCGTAATCGGCTGCCATGTAAATAGAGGGTCATGTGGCTAGGATCTGAGGTGAATTCTAGGAGCTGAGAGCAACCTTGTGTCAACAGGCAGCGTGAAAACAGGGACCTCCACCTTCTAAGTGCAAGAAACTAAATTCTGACAAGAAAAGGTTGGGAGAAGACCCCAAGTTCCATGAGAGACCATGGCCCACACAGCATTGTGGATTCAGCTCATTTGATCTTGAGCAGAGAACCTAGCCTCTCCATATGGGACATCAGACCAAAACTGTGTGATACTGAATAAGTGAGTATTTAAGCTGCCACATTAGTGGCAATTTGTTATACAGCAATATAGCAGTAATAGAGTTACAAAAATTGTGGAAACGTCACAGAACTATTTCAACCTAGAGGAGAATAAATTTTCAAGATAATTAAAAAATACATGATTCTAATAGACGTTTTCTTATAAGGAATATTATTTGGAAAACTAGCAAAACTTCAATGGTGTCTGAAGAATACATGGTATATCAGAAACAGTTTCATCACCATGTAAGAACCACTGTGAGTGATTTAGATTTAGGGATTTATTATAAGGATTAGACATTTGTAATTGTGGGAGGTGGTTATAGTAATATGTAGGGTCATTTAATCTCTGCATCTAGATTTATATTGAGAATATACAAGGAATCTTAAACTCAACAATAAGCAAAACAACATAATTTAAAAATTATGAAAAAAAATTAACAAAAAACCAAAATTTTTGGGATGCAGTTAAAGAAGTGAAGAGAGGGAAATCTGGACATTAAATGTTTACACTAGACAAGGAGGACAATCTTATATCAATTATTTAAGTTTCTACCTTAAGGAACTAGGAAAAGAAAAGCTGAACAAACCTAAAGCAAACAGAAGAAATGAAATAATAAGAGTAGAAATCATTGTTTAAATTGAAAATACAAGAGCTAAGATGAAAACAAACAAAAAAGTGGCTCTTTGAAATGCTTAGTAACAATTGATAAACTTTCACCAAGACAGACAAAGATTAAAGGGGAAAAGACAAAATTTATCAATATCAGGACTGAAATGGGTGAAATTACAACATATCATTCAGGCATTTAAAAAGATACTAGAAAACTATAGACAGCTCTATCCACGTACATGGCAGGTAGGATGACATGGACCAATTCCTGTTATATGTACTAAATTTCATTAAATATGAAATAGATAACTCAAATTGTTCTGTAACTATTAAAGAATTTTAGTTCTACCAAAAGATTAAAGAAAAATTAGTGTCAGTTCTACAAAGTCTCTCCTAGAAAATAGAAGAGGAAAGAATAACTTCCAACTCATTTCATGAGGCCAATAATACCCTGCTACCATAGCTAGACAAAGATTGCAGCATACACAGAAGAAAATTTCAAATGAATACCTCTCAAAAGCTTAGACAAAAAAAAAAAAAAAAAAATCTCAACAAAGTATTAACCGATATAATGCCTCAGTTCAAAAAATAATTATACACCACAACCCCTTGGGTTGTATCCCACGTATTCAGGCCTTGTCCAGTATTTGAAAATCAATCAGTACAATCCTTTTACCAATGCTAAAAAAGAATACACAAAGTGTCATTTCAACACTGATTCATGATAAAAACTGAGCAAACTAGAATTAGAGAATGATTTCTTCACCTTGATAAAGAACATCTCCAGAAACGTATAGCAAACAGCATGCTTGATGGAGAAAGAATACATGCTTCCCTGCTTAGTGTCAGGAACAAAATAAGGATGCATGCTTCTACCATTCTTTTTTTTTTTTTTTTAAGATTTTTATCTATTTATTTGACAGAGAGACATAGCAAGAAAGGGAACACTAGCAGGGGGAGTGGGAGAGGGAGAAGAAGGCTTCCCATGGAGCAGGGAGCCCAATGCGGGGCTCGATCCCAGGACCCTGGGATCATGACCTGAGCCAAAAGCAGACGCTTAACGACTGAGCCACCCAGGGGCCCTGCTTCTACCATTCTTATTTGATGTAGTACCCGAAGTAAAGTCAACATGATAGGACAAGAAAAGGAAATAAATTTTATATAGATTGGAAAGGAAGAAACAAAACTGTCCTTGACTTCCAGAAAATGAAAGAGAAGTTAGAACTAATAAGTGAATTCAACAAGGCTGCAGATCAACATATAAATCAACACAAAATCATTCTTATTTATCTAAATTAGCAATGAATGTGGGAAAAGTGAAAATAAAAATACAATGCCATTTACAATAACTCCAAAAATTAAATACTTATGTATAAACCTAACTAAATATGTACAACACTTGTATACTATGAAACACAGATGAAAGAAATATTATGACTTTTATAAATGAATTACAGGGTCATAGATTGAAAGATGAACATGGTAGTATGACTAATTCTCCCAAAATTGATCAATAGATCAACATAATGGTTTTCAAAATCCTGGCAAGCTTTTTTTTTTTTTTCCTCCCCAGATAGACATGCTTTCTCTAAATGATATGGGCAAGCAAAGGAATTAAATAACTAAGCAATTTTGAAAAAGAAGAATAAATTGGGAGGAATCATTCCACCTGGTATTAAGTCTTAACCATAGCTACAGTATTCAACACTGTATGTTATTAGTGAATGGATAGACACATAGATCATGAAAAAGACCCCCAAAATAGACCTACACAAATATACCAAACTGATTGTTGTCATAGATACAAGTGCCATTCAATAGAGAAAGGATGCTCTTTTGAATAAGTGGTGCTGGAACAATTGAACATTCATAGGCAAAAAATAAAATAAAATAAGATAAAATAAAATAAAAAATAAATAATTAAAATAAAATCATATGGAAAAAGTAACTCAACATGGATCATGAATTTAAATTAAAAACTCTTTAAAACTTTTAGAAATAACATAGAAAAAACATTTTAGCACCTAAGGGAAGGTGAAAAATTCTTAGACATGACACCAAGAGCACAATCATTAAAAGAGAAATTGATTATATTTTCTCAAAATTACACTTATCAAAATTCAATTTTTTTTTTCCTGAGAAAAGGATACTGTTAATTGGATAAAAAGACTGGAAGAAAATGTGCTCAAACCACTTATCTGACAAAAAACAAATCTTAGACTTCATAAAGAACTCTCAATATTCAATAGTTAAAACAATTAAAATTACTCAATCAGAAAATGAACAACATATATGAATGGACACTTCACTTAAGAAGATATACAGATGGCAAAAGAGTTTGTTGCTATTAAAGGAAGCCACATTAAAATCACAATGAGATATCACTACTTTCAAATGACTTTTTAAAAATAATGATAAGTAAAAAATTAAATTAAGTTAAATTAAAAATTAAAAATTAAACCTAAAAAAATAATAAAAATAATGATAAGTGCTGGCAAGCATCTGGAGAAACTGAATCTCCTATACATTGCTGGTAGGAATTAAATGTGACATTATATTTTTAAATTTTTAATTTTTCTATTTTTTTAAGATTTATTTATTTATTTGTCCATGGGGGTAGGAGAGAGAGAGGGAGAGAGAGAGAGAAAGAGAAAGAGAGAAAGCGCACAAGCAGGGGGAGTGGCAGGCAGAGGAGAAGCAGGCTCCCCGCTGAGCAAGGAGCCCAATGAAGGACTTGATCCCAGGACTTTGGGATCATGACCTAAGCTGAAGGCAGATGCTGAACCGACTGAGCCACCCAGGCATCTCTGAAAGTGACATTAGTTGGGAAAATAGTTTGGGAGGTTTTTAAAAAAAAAACAAAAACTAAACATGCACATACTATATGACCAGCAATCATGCCCTTTGGTATTTATCCTGGAGAAATTAAAACTTATGTTCACACAAACACCAGTACACAAATGTTTATAGCATCTTTTGCTATAATCTTCCCAAACTGGATGCAATACAAATATCTGTCAACAAGCAAAGGGATAAAAAATTCAAAGAAGCATTCACAGAATAAGACAATACTTAGTCATAGAATAGAGCAAATAATTCATGCAATAACTGGAATGGGCATTATCGTTAATGAAAAAAAGCCAATCTCAGAAGGTTCCATATAGCATGATTCCATTCATATGACATTTTTGAAAAGTGACAAAACTACAGAGATGAAGAACATACTATTGCTTGCCAGGGTACATACACAGGGGTTGAAGCAACTGTAAAAGGGTAACATGAGGGAATTCCACTGTGGTGATGGGACAGTTCTATGATTTGATTTTTGTGGTGTTTACATAAATTTATAACATGATATAAAATGCACAGAACTACACACCTGTGCAGACATGTTTGCATATAAAATCTACTAAAAGTGAATAAGGACTGGAATCTCATTAACAGTATTGTACTAGAATTGTCAATTTCCTGGCAACAGTACTGTATCAGTATTGTGAATTTCTTAGTTTTGATATTCTACTACATTATACAAGATGTCACCATTGGGGAGAAGTTGGATGAAGGGCTCATGGAAATGTAGGTTTTTTTCTATTCCCTCGAGTTTTATATGGTTATTCAGAAGAACATACTTCTTCTTAGACTACACATCCTAATATACACAGAAATAATGTTATAACATTTGAGAGCAAGAGAGAAAAAAAGAGCAAATGTCATTGAAGGATAAACATGTGCTCATTGTATATAATACTTTTGCTGACTTTTTGAGTGTTTAAACTTACAGAAATTAAATAAAAAATTGAGGTGAGTAAATTTTGGGTAGCACAATGACAAAGTATGAACTGAGATATGATTAAACAATTTACATATTTCATCTAATTTCTCTATTCAAGTACTATCATTTGATACTAAAAATTAAAAAAAAAATAACATAGGTAAAAGAGTTTTTCATAAATATAGCCACAGTCACTTTCTCCAGAAAAAATTTGACAAACTACTGTTTCATAGACGATTTGCTGCCTGCATTTGCATGAAAAGTGTTATTAGAACACAGCCACATCCTTTATTTTAGGTATGGCCTATAGTTTCTTTCTCACTACAATGGCAAGTAATAAGCAACCACTTGGTCTGCAAAGTCTAAAATATTTATTATACTCTGTGTTTAAAGGAACACTTAGTAAATATTTTTCACATTGTGGGCCATATGGTCACTTTTATGACTACTCAAATCTGCTATTGTAGCCATAGACTGAAAAAAAACAACAAATGGGTACAGCCAGCTCATGAATTGTAGTTTGTTTTTTTTTTTTAAGATTTTATTTATTTATTTGACAGAGAGAGCGAGAGAGCACAAGCAGGGAGAACAGTAGAGGGAGAGGGAGAAGCAAGGTCCCCACCAAGCAGGGAGCCCAATGGGGGGCTCGATCCCAGGACCTGGGATCATGACCTGAGCCGAAGGCAGACGCTTAACCATCTGAGCCACCCAGGTGCCCCGAATTGTAGTTTCAAGATATAGCAGTACTTATACCAGACAAAATAGACATTAAAACAAATTGCAACAAGAGACAATGAAAGGCATTACCTATTAATAAAGGTATCAATCCAACAAGAGGATATAATAATTGTCAGTATCTTCACACCCAATGTGTAGTACTTAAATACATAAAACAAATATTAATGGACATAAAGAGAGAAATTGATAGTAATACAATAATACTTGGGGATTTTAACACTCCACTTGTATCAGTGGGTAGATTATCCAGACAGAAAATCAATAGGGAAATAATGTATTTGAATGACACATTGGACCAGATGGACATAACAGATATGTACAGTACATTTCATCCAAAAACAACAGAATACACATTCTTTTTGAGTGTACATGGAACATTCTCCAGAATAGATCACATATTAGGCCATAAAACAAGCTTCAATAAATTTAAGAAAATAGAAATCATACCATGCATTCTTTCCAACCACAAAGGATGAAACTAGAAATAAATCACAAGAAAAAAGAAAGAAAGAAAGAAAGAAAGAAAGAAAGAAAGAAAGAAAGAAAGAAAGAAA